>NW_018736157.1:0-9223 GCF_002204515.2 Aedes aegypti | reverse complement strand
CTTGTTACTATCACGTACGGAAGAGTCTAAGAAGAGCTTTCAAAAACGGCCCTTTTCAGGGCCAAAATTACGATTAAAGAGTTGTTTTGGACAGATTTCAGTGATTATATTATCAATCAGTTAAGGACTGTTCACGTTTTAAAGCGGACACTTTGTTTAAGCTATATCTTTTGACGTAGGATGACGTCTCACGGAAACATACTGGGGTACAATTCCGAAAGGCGAAAATCGCTCGTGTCGCGAAAAGTGTTAGATTTTGACTGTTTATGACTTACTAACGCCCGGATAGATTTTCTAGATTCTTGCATCAATCGATTGAAAATCTTTCTTCGAATCTACTCCAACAATGAAAACTATTGATTCTCATGGCTAAACTATTGAAAAATTGAGAAATATCGAAGCATGTCTTATTTTTCCTAGAAAAGCACATTTTTCTTGTGTATTCCTGACACAGACATCATTGCGCGATATCTTAACCACTTTCGTCATTCAAAGGGAAACGCCCCTTTCGATCTTCTTCTTACTTCTCTTTATTATCTCGTGTTCAGTCGAAGCCAATCAAATTCCACTTCACGCGCACGCGCACGACCGCATTTTAATTCAATCGTCTTCGGTAATCTTTTGGTGTGTTTCTGTCTAAGAATGGAATGAAAACCCAGTTCGATGGATTGTAACTACCACCAACCGTCCTTATCAGGACGACAATTTAATTTTGAAAGAGAGTTATGAGAATTTTACACCGTGAAGAGCGACATTACTGGTGAATGGATTCATATTTCGGTCAGTCATTTGTCACATGCATGCCAAAGCGATCAGTATAAACTTGTCAAATTGAAAGCTAAAACTTATCAGCAACAGCTTTGTTGATGATTTGATTTGGTAATAAATTGTCGATCGAAACCAAATAAGCGCACAGAGAAAACTGCAATAATGCTACCGCCGCACGACGGGAACCTAGGTAAAACTTTGTTTGCCGTTGGAAAACTAATCATCCGACATTTAAATTGGCAATTAAATAAATTAATTAATTAATAATAGGTGAAATATCTTAAGCCGTAACTCTTTTACGTGGAATACATTGTTGTGGCTCTGAAAAGGGCCGTTTTGCTTGAAATTGCGTCCTAATTCAATTTAAACTCGTTCGCCACGGATACGACGAGAGCCAGCTAGAAGGCCTTCGGCATGATGGTGACACGCTTGGCGTGGATCGCGCACATGTTAGTACCCTCAAAGATAGGCCTCGCTCGCTTCCTGCTGGGCCATGACGCCAAGCTGTGTAATCGCAAATCGGTCTTGAAGTCCTGAGCGATTTCACGGACCAGGCGCTGGAAATACAACTTGTCGATCAGCAGCTCCGTAGAATTCTGGTAGCGACGGATCTCACGCAGAGCGACCGTTCCTGGCCGATAGCGATACGGCTTCTTGACTCCTCCGGTGGCTGGGGCGCTCTTGCGAGCGACTTTCGTGACCGGCTGCTTGCGAGGGGCTGCTTTCCAGCCATCGTCGTAGTAGTGTTCTCTGGACGGATTGAAACAAACGAATGATTGAATTTGCGCGGCTGCCGGTCCCTTTTATGACCTTCTCTTGCGAGCGAGCGAGACGAACAGTGAACAGCGAGCGAGCAAGAAGAATTCATCCATCGCGTACCGCATAAAAGCAGCCGAGCCGGCGGCCGAGCATCAGTTTTGTTACAATCGTTGCCGAAGTTAGACCGGCCTCGGAAAAGGAAGCGCCAAGCGTGACAACATCCAGTGCATCATCACCAAGCCCGCCATCCGCCGTCTGGCTCGCCGTGGCGACGTCAATCGTACCTCCGGTCTCATCTACGAGGAAACCCGCGGTGTGCTGAGCTGAAGTCATCCAGAATTCTGTCGGCTACGCTCTGAAGTGGCAGGGCCATACGCTGTACAGATTTGGAAGCTAAATCGTCCCCATCACCGACAGCAAAACTACCACTGAATTCACAAAACCTGAGCATGAAATGGCGATCGACGATATCCTCACCAACCGTCCTTTTCAGGACGACAATTTAATTTGGAAAGAGTTTCGAAAATATTTCACGCAACATTATTGGCAATAGTCACAGCAACAGAACTGTCGGTGAATCAAAAATAATAGTTTTGGTGAAATTTTTAGTGATTTGCGGTAAACATTTTACCAAAATCAGTAAAATTCCAACAATATCTACAAATTTTGTTTACCGTACGTTCCGCTGCTGAGTTATTATCGAAATTCGTGACTCACCCTTAGTGTGTGGACAAGAAAACCAGCATCACTCTTCGCATCTTGAGCCAATCGCGACGACGAGAAACTGACTAAATTGCGGTCCGGCGCGAACCAGCAGACAATCAATTGCCGGAGAAGCAGATTTAACTCATCCGCTAGCATTAACGCACACGGGCAAAAACGGGGAAGCCAATTTCACTGCAAATTTCTCTCTACTTACATTAATGAATGTTTGCCCTTTACTGGCATATACCAGATTTGCTAGTATGTCCGAAACATAGTTTTGGGAACTTGAAATCAGAAGACACAGTGTGTTTGTTTGACAAGGTGTTCTGTAGCTTAGTTGGTTAAAGCGCCGGTCTAGCGTACACGGAGTCGTGAGTTCGAGTCTCACTAGAACGCGTATTTTTTCGCAAATTCATGTCTCAATTTGTCAAACAAACACACTGTGTCTTCTGATTTCAAGTTCCCAAAACTATTTTCTCTCTACTATTGACATAACTGAGAATTCTGATTACATAACACTGCTCCAGTTTGAATTTTTGGTAGTGCGATTTATTTGTATTTTGAAAAAAAATATCAAATGCATTTGTTACCTTGTTAATTAGAAAACTAATCCTTCAAATTGATTGCATATTTATCTACGTGTCAATGCCAATGCAAAAAACTATGGATTACTTGTTATAGGTACACTATTGAAAATTGCTAAAATTTTGGTAATAGTGATCATTGATGGAATTTTTACATGGCGTACAATACAAATACAATTTGGTTTATGCGACCATAAAATTTAATAATTTCACTAGGGGTCATTCAAAAATGATGTCAATCATTTGGGGGAGGGAGGGTGAAACCCCGAAAAACGATGGCCGTCAAATTTGAATCTTCCCCTAGCGCGAAGCGCCAATTTGGCTGCTTTTCACTCAGAGCCAGTGTAAATGGTGCATTTATCAAATTACTGAATAAATATTGATATCATTCATAAAATTCGTAGTGGATCGAACATAAAAATGTCATACATTCCTCTTCTTGCCTAAAAGTTCAATGTGATTATTAACAGCTCCCAAATCTGCCTCTCTTGAACAATAAATAACATAAAAGTAGAACTATTTCACCATAATCTATTGCACGCAAAAGGCATATTCCCTATCACAGACATCAAATTCACATACCATATCAATAAAGGATTTGTATTTCACCTTATTTCGTACAATTTGTTGCGAATGTTCTCGTGATAGTATCATTCAAAGTTGCGTGATATTTTTTCAAGTGTAGTTTTGTGAAACTGTGAGTAGTGAATTCAGAATACTATGTCTGATCATTTGGCTGCGAAGTATATGCGCAGTTCGCGGAAGCGTATAAAGGAGCAGCAACCGGACGAAGCACCGAAGAAACAACCGAAAACTGATGCAGAAAGGGCTCGGTGTTATCGAGCCAGAATGAGAATGGCCAAGGACGACGCTGCTTCATCTGCTGCTTGGGATGCTGGTGAAGGGACTTCGCGACAAGGTAGGGAATTCGCTTGTTACTCTGATTACACAGCGTAACAAAAATGACATTTAGGCTTGTCAAGAGAACCAAATTGTGTGTCTCTTGTTGATTTGTGGTTGGTGAATCTGATGCCGTTCTCAGAAATTTTCCAGCACGTCACAATTTTTAGCTACAGGTCGCCAAAGATGAATAAAACACTGGTTTTATTGATGTTTACATAAAATTTAAAGTATGATTTATCAAACTTTTTTGTGATCTTATCCACCAAGCATGCAAAATAGGACTTTCACTTTCATTTAAGATATAATTTGGTTGAAATTGCACGGTTAATTTTAGATTAAATTGATTTTTTCAACATGTAAAGCCATGTTTGCAGTCACCATACAAAATTCTTCGTTTCTCTGAAACGGCACAATACAATTATTTTCAGAACCATCAAAAAATAATTTTTGAGCGCCGACAATATTATGATTTTTTATGATAAGTATTGTTTAACACATGAAGTTTGAATTCTGTGGCAAATTAAGCAAATAAATTTCCATACAAGCTGTCAAACTTGCATGCAAGTTGGCTGATATAGGAAAATTTGCATTTTCAACAGCCAATGTCTCAAAAACTAGACGTGCTGTGATATTTTTGAAAACGGCAATAGACTGAGCAACTCTTAGTTAAGTTAATAGCGGTATTTTGATGCTTGAGACAAAATCGTGTTCCGCAGTGTTATTTATCATTAATTGTTATTAATAATTCGTACCGCTAAAAGGTAGTTGAGAATTCCCGACTAGTTCTATCTAGCATATAATATTCAAAAGTATAATTAATAATTATATAGAAATAAATAAGGATATATCTTATGTTCGTTTCACTGAATTGAAGTGTAATGTTATTCTGTAAATCTGGGTTTCCGGCTTTTGCGTTTCATTCAAAGCGTTAAAAGTCTAATCGCTGAAATTATGATATAAGAATATACATTTTTGAAGGATTTTCTTTTAAGTAATTTTTTGTTTACTGTAGGACCCTGTAATTCGATATTATTTGTTACTTTCTTTCCTGTGTCTGGTAACGGTCTGTAAGTGCTTTACTTGCGATAATTTCAATCATATTTTCTATTTTCAAATATTTATTTTGATTTTGATTGATTTGACGTTTCTATTTTCGGAACACATACTTATGGGTGGTTAATGAAGAGTGAGAGGCTTGATCACGAAACCCATATACTGGAACAACCGATTAGGTGTTGTTTTAGTTGCTGCAATCGATTAAAAAGCTTTTCACATTTACACGTCTTTCTAATCAATCCACAGTTTTCACTCTGATGTAATAAAAGGTAAAGGATAATAAGTTTATTGAATAAATATTATATAAATACTGAATAAATGATTTGGAAATATTGTATTAATCCAATTATATTTTATTAATATTTGGGGTCAGAGCTGAATAAATTCTTAAAGTTATATCTGTTTAATTTATCAATTGAATTGTACCCTACCAGTGCTGCAAACATTCGACACTTTGCGCGACGTTCGTTTCGTTGCCATGATTAGCAGTCATTTTATTTTGCTACTTTCATCCGCTACCGTCACCTCTTACACACAGCACGAGCGGTAGAATGAACATCGAGAAACACACGACAGCCTATTACGAAAAATGTCAGAAACAAACTAAACCTTAACATTTCCTAGCGAAATGGTCGGGGTCGGTGCATTCAATTGACATTTTTCTTTCCGACATCCGTTTAATCGCTTGTGTCGTGAATGTTTAAGGAAAGCGCTGCCGAATATCAGTGAAAACGTGGCGAATACAGTGATTGCTTACAACACGGATTATACCACTTACTCCCATTAGCCGTTGAATACTTTCAGTTAATCAGCTATTCGAGTAATTTTGAAATAAAATATTCAAGAAGATGCGGCTTGTTTTGTCTGCATCGTATAACATCGTTTCTTAACAATTGCTTTAAATTTTATCATTTTTATTGTGCTGTCAAAAACTGTGTCTAAAAGTTATTCTCCTATCACGTTCTACTCGAGGAGAATTCAACACCACTCGTACGATTCCGGTACGCACCCCATCACCACGTTATGTTCGAGAACAATCAAACGTCGGTGATATTCCAGTGGTGCTTGACGCATTTCGTGATTCCTCATCGTATCCCAATGGAAGAAGAAGCCAATGATGTTCCTGTTATCCGGAAGAAGACGATGGCGATGATCGCTATGAAGATGAGGATCCTTCGCTGTATTTAACTCAGGGAGAACCCAACTTGGAATCGTGCTGATCGAGAATTCGAGAAACGTTTCATCCGAAAACGAGTTTCGGCTATGCCTGTGACGTGTGTGCACGAATTTGGTTTTCAGAATGATCTCAAACCACTTAGTAATGCCGATGGTGCCCGTGTTGATGCAGCGAACTATTTCGAACTGTTGATGGATTTCAGCGTGTCTTACTTGTCGAAGCAGCTTAAAACGTGGCCCTGATCCCTACACTGTCCAGACGAATGGCTTTACATATCCAAAATTTCCGTCAAATCTGCTCCACTTGATCCAATCACCACAGACTGGTTTCACCAAGAATCTGCTTTATGCAGCTGCGGCCGTCTGCGGCATGCAGCAGGTTGTAGTTTATAGTGGTATTTTTATTTATAGATATATTTTATTCATTTCCTGTATAATTTTTGTTAAATAGGTAGTTTGCCATTATTGGTCAAATTATCAACGTTCCCGGTGGATGTGTCCTGCGATGGTGAAGGAGCTTCCACGGCAGCTTGACGACGACTGTGCATTCAATGTGTGCATCAAGAAGCACATGATACAACAAGTCAAGCTATTTGTCCGGGTACGTCAAGAAAGGTACGGTTAAGGCCTGGCTTAACTACCTTGTCGCACACCGCTGTATAGGCGAAACGGCATTACGTTTAGTGAAGAACATTTGGCGGCCATCGAGCCAGTACAGCAACTTGGAATACCCCAACGGCAAATACATCTTTCGATTTGGAGGTTATCGACGCATCGAACGAGGTTGAGCTTCTCATTGGTCAACAGCATACCCTGTTGTTGGAATGAGGACAAATGTCTCGAAATTGCGCCAGGCCAGAACAGAACTCCACTATCCATCATCTATGATGAATTTGCGGAAGACGTTGTCCTTCCGGACATATATCTGGGATATCCAAGATCCTTCAATCCTGAAGTTCGCGTAACGCCATTCATGAATGGCTACTAGCGAAATAAGACGCCGTGATCGACGAGGAGCAAAGCCGGAGCATATCCTCTTCATGGGCGATGAAGATCATGCGCTTGCGAGTTTCCGAGGATTGAAGAACACTTTCAAATGCATGGGTAACGGCCAACATAACTCGCGCTCAGCTGCAAGACCGGGAGTTTTTGGAGACATGTATCGAGCCGTAATCTGTCCTTCCTTAAATCCATCCCTAACTCGATCCAGTACTGGCAGCAAAGGAAGCGGGATGTCTTGCCATGATCCGCCAGTTGGGGAAGCCAACCATGTTCCTCACATTGAGCGGGCAAATGAAATTCGATGGCCGCACTTTGCTCACCGTACTGCATAAGCTGTCAAACGGATCCAGTGACGCCGGTGTAGCAGATATCATGCAGCAGCTGACTGCGCTACAGCGTGCTACCCTCGTAAGCGAGGATCCCGTGACCTGTTGTGTATATTTCAACAAACTGGTGAATGTGATCATGCAGCTGCTCTCGTCCACACGATACAGTCCGTTTGGGAAGTACTATGTTGTTGATTATTTCAAACGCATAGAATTCCAGCACCGTGGCAGTCCGCACGCTCACATTCTTCTCTGGTTGGCTAACGATCCTCGGGAAGACATGTCAGAGAATATGCCTGCCACTGTTCAACTGATCGACATGCTCTGCTCCGTCCGTGCAGATGACCTAACTGAAACTTATGGCAATCAGGTAAATTGAAAAGTATGTATAGTGTGATGAGTTATTACTTATGAGTATAATGTTTTCTAGGTCCATAAGCATACGTTTACTTGCTTCAAACGCAATGATAAGCGGTGCCGGTTCAATATACCATATTGGCCGATGGATCAGACCAGGTACTACTCCCGATCACAACAGGAGATGGCCGACTTGATCAGTTGCGCAGAGCTGCTGTGAGCATGCGGGATGCTCTCGAAACCAAGGCATACGATAGCATGGAAGCGTTCCTTGTTGACCGCAACTGCACGTACGAGTACTACCTTGACGTGATCCGTTCCTCGATTCGGCGACCGACAGTCATGCTGAAACGCTCCATGTCAGAACTCTGGACCAAACCCTTTCAATCCCTGGATTGGGTAAGATTCTGCGCTCCAACATGGACCTGCAGTTTGTCTTGGAGGAGTTCTCGTGTGCTGCTTATGTTGTTGAGTATGTCAACAAAACAAACAGGGGCATAAGGCAGTTTACACCGCGAGCTGATAAAGCTTCAGGAAGAAGGCATCCGATCACGACTATAATGGATTGCTGAAGAAAGTTAGCATCAAAATGCTCAACAGCGTGGAAATGTCCGCCCAGGAAGCTGCGTGGTATTTGCTCAGGCAACCGATGTCGGAAGCTAGCCGTAAGGTACTATTTTGTTTGTTACATATTGGTGCAGGTCATGATAATTCTCACTTATTTTATCTTATAGGTGGAATTCATTCCGACGAGTGGCCACACGAGCGGATCAAGTCGCGAAACGGACGAAGCAAATGGACGAAAGAAGAGCTCGAAGAAGACTCCACCGATGTTTTGGACCCTCAACATTATACAACGCTATGAGGCGCGTGAAGGCATGGACGAGGTGTGCTTGGCGGATTTTTGCAGCACTTTATACGGAGGAAAGAAGGGCGAAGAATACGTACAAGATACGCAGATTTCCCCGTATATTGCGTTGGTGTGGATACAACATGTCGGAACTAGTTGAGTACAAACGGGAGATGGTGCTGCTCTTTCTGCCATTCAGAAATGAAGTCTGCGATGTACTCGATCCATAAGTTCCTTATGTTGTTATGAAGACAACGAGGCTGCTATACTCGCCAAACACAAGGAGTACGACTGCGAGCTGAACTTGACCAGGTCGTAGCCGAGTATATCCGTCTGTCTGATGAAGATGACGTACAGCAAGAGGTTGCTAACAAGAAGCGCGATGAGTACGTTCGCAACCAATCAGCATGGAACCGAACGATGACGACATAAATAACTTGCCCAATGGACCCATGGCGGGCAGTCGTCAAGCAGCGTGCAAACGTCATGTCCAAGCAGGAGTACTGTGAGATGGTACGTGCAACAAATGCGGAGGCAACGTGATTTGATTTTGCACATCATTCACAGTTTGCACAGCTTTCGATGACAGTATCAAACCCGTGCAGATATTCTTCACAGGCCCGGCAGGTTGTGGCAAGACGTTCACTTTGCGAATACTCATGGAGACCGTGAATCGCTTTAGCCAAGCACACAATTCCCAGAATAATGCGTATGTTGCTTGCGCATCAACTGGGAAA
>NW_018736156.1:0-2000 GCF_002204515.2 Aedes aegypti | reverse complement strand
GCAGCTGTGGCTATCGGAGGAACTACAGTGCATTCCGCCTTTCGGATCACCATGTCTCGGAGGCAAAGTTCGAAGCTAAGCTTTGAGGCATTGCAGTTGTACCGCAACGCTTTCGCAAACGTGAAAGCTATCATCATCGACGAAACCAGCATGCTTGGTGCTGATGTTTTGAACACCGTCCACGTTCGACTCCAGGAAATCACCGGGAATTATGATGATCCGTTTGGTGGAATGCAGATTGTATTTTGCGGTGATCTTCGTCAGCTACCTCCAGTAAACGCACGCCCAGTCTTCAAGCCGAGTGTCAACTCAATGCACGGTGCCGTCTTATGGCAGTCTCTCGAGTTCTACCCGTTGGTCCAGGTTATGCGACAAACCAATGAGCAATTCTCCACCATCCTTACCAAAATCGGTAATGGAGAGCAGTTGTCCTCCGGACGAAGTCGTCAATCATTGAGAGCAGATTCCGTACAGCGGAGTGGTGTCAGCAACACGTGCCGCGTGCAATCCGCTTGTTCCATAGAAACGTCCGACGTGGAGCGATACAATTCCATCGCATTAGTGGATCGGAGGCAGCTGAATGTACGGCGGATGACATTTATTCCGGTTTCAAGGACAACTCTCAGCTGGCTGGTGCTCGCACACAAGGTGCATAAGATGAGTGTAGCAGAGACTGGTTGCCTGCCGTACCTACTGCGGCTTGCTGTGGGTACTCCGTACATGTTGACGACCAATGTCGACGTCGAAGACGGAATCGTTAACGGTGCGATCGGAGAACTAATGTTCGTCGAACGCGACGAAGACGATACTCAGCAGCAGATTACTAGGTTGTGGATAAAATTTGAGAACGACTCCATTGGAAGAATGTTGAGAGTGAAGGCCAGACCACTGGTATACTCCAAGCCTGGTGTTTCTGAAAGCTGAGTGGACCCCAATCGCCAAGCGATCAGCGAAACATTAGCCTCAATGGTGGAGTTAAGTGCAAGAGGGTTCAATTTCCGGTTGTGAGCGCTTGTGCCCTTACGGTACACAAATCGCAAGGAGGCACATTCTCAGAAGTTGTGTACAACTACGAGAAAAGCCAGGAGCAGCAAACTGGTTTACGTTGGCCTTTCAAGGTTACTTCCATCGAAGGACTGTACCTGACGAACCAGAGCAACGATTTCAAGTTTCACCACGGAAAAGCCGCTGTAACGCCAAGAATCAGAGATCTCCGAACAGAGCTTGGACGTTTAAATAACCACCGTCTGCGTACCATCGGCGAGGATGTTATGGCAACAATAGCATCAAACACGTCTGCTGTTATGTGATGAGTATAAATGTGCAAAGCCTGAACGCACACTCATTAGACATTACAACAGACCGTGTTCTCAGTGCCGTGGACTTGCTTGCACTGAGTGAAACATGGATGGACAATGGCACACAGGCGGTCCCTGGCTGAATTTGACTGCATCACCCAGGAGAAACGTGACGAAACAAGAGCTGGCGGTGTGGCCATTTACCAGAACACAGCAGCATCCACCGCGGCCCGTTTCTCACGCCATCGACAAGCTCAGTGCTAGCTACGATGCAATTGTTGGTGAAGCAGACAAGTACGGTGATATCTGCGCCGCCGAAATCTCGGTTATGGGTACTCGCACGTTACTGTTTTCGTTGTACCATTTCACCAGGTATGACTAAAACGGAGTTTGTGTTTCTCATTTTCATAATAAATTCTTTTCTTTACAGGCACCACGATCAAGCAAAGAAAATTTTTCTTGGCGCGTAATCTGGTCCTGTACAGCAAAACGTCCATGCCAATCATCGTAACGGGGGATTTCAACATCGACGTGTTGAAGCCGGAAACCTTGAGTTCATCCGATTTCATGAGGAATACTGCACCTAGATTTGGCCTCAGATCGATCTCAAGCGACTACCATGGGAGGGTCATGTCTGGATATGAACGTTCACCCGGAACATTCGCATACAGTGCAAGAGATAACTGTGCGTATTTCTCATAC
>NW_018736155.1:0-38443 GCF_002204515.2 Aedes aegypti | reverse complement strand
GATGATGTTTCAACAATGTATACAAAGCATTAACTTGAATTATGATAGTTTCACTATTGTTAGAAGTTTTTAATTTGGTTTTTCTATTCATTATAATACTTTCATATAAATTTTCAACGGTCGAATGCCGCTACGCTAGGCCGAAGTTTGTTAGACTGAATTCCATTAGGCCGAACGTCGTTAGGCCGAATGTCATTAGGCCGATAGGGTTATTTGGCCGAAAGGATTATTAGGCCGAAATGTCCGATAATTCTTTTGAATTGCGAGATTACCTATTCAACTAACAATGGAAGTCAGTTTGGATTGTTAGTTGTTAATCAGAATAGATGCGTCATTAAGAAGGCCACAATATCCGCTTGTGAAATTATAACAAGAATATATAAAGCAGAAAAAAAAAACACTGATGAATATGTTTAGCCATTTGAAATAGTAGTAAAAGAGTAAATGGTCGAATATTATCTAGGTAAGGACCCTTTCGGCCTAATGGCGTTCAACCTAAAAGCCTTGTGAGGCCTAACGACATTCGCCTAATGGCTTTCGACCTAATGACATTTTCTAACGACTAACAATCCATACGACCTAAAAATTCATTCGGCGGTTTCTAGGTGATGCAAATTATCCTGATCTACCATTGTTAGTTACCCATTCATGGTTACGATTCAATAGAATTATCCGACATTTTTGGCCTAATGATCCTCTCGGCCAAATGACCCGTGACGGTATTCGGCCCAATTGACTTTGGGCCTAACGGAATTCGGCCTAACGGCATTCGGTTATAACGGGATTCGGAATAACGTGATAGATAGAAAATGGGAGCAGGTATTTTCAACGGCTTTGGGCTATCTCACAAACACGTATGGAAATTCGATAGATTTTTCATTATTAGTGTTTAGGATATTTTTTTTTTTGAAATTTGAGACACCGTATGCATTAATTCCTTCAGGAACCCATCAAAGCTTCATGGGACATCTAGGATTCAACTGTGATGTGAGTAATAAGCATATAAATATAATCATTTGAATATTTTGAAGTATGTTTTCAATTATGTTCTCAATCACATTATGGTCTTAAGTGCAGATGCATCAAGTCAAACCTCGAAATTTTCAAAGCACAAATCTACAGAACCAGAGAACCGTTCGGGCTGAAAATTTAATCGATTGGTCACCACCATTCGCTATTCTGCTTTTCACCAGGAATGTTTGTCTGGTTCTCTAGATATGTGCCTCTGGAAAATTCAAGGTTTGGCTTCGAGGCATCTCACCTTAAATTGATGAAAAAATAATGAAATAATCATTGTTCTTCTTCTTCTTCTTCTTGGCATAAAGCATAAACGTCCTTGCTAAAACAGAGCCTGTTCTCAGCTTAGTGTTCAATGAGCATTTCCACAGGTATTAACTGAGAAGCTTTCTTTGCCAAAGTTGCCATTTTCGCATACGTACATCGAATGGCAGTACGATGATACTCTATGCCCAGGGAAGTCAAGGAAATTTTCATTACGAAAAAATCCCGGACCGACCGGTGAATCGAATCCAGACACCTTCAGCATGGTTCTTCTGTAGCCGTGACTCTAACCACTCGGCTAAGGAGGGCCTATATCACTGTTACTATTAATTCAATATTATTGAGCCTGCTACATCCTACTTTAAGTTCTGTTAGATCCTTCGACCTTGACGCTTGTTCCTGCGGGCGAGCGATGAGGGCAGGATCAAACATTAAGGGTATGCGATATGGATTTTTTCCATGTCGATACGAAACGAAACGATACGCGGAATATCTTGCGCTGATAATGACGAAACGAAACAAATTTTAAAAATGTTTCGTGTAACTCGATACGAAATCATATTCTCACGGAATTTTTCGAAACGAAACGAAATTTTTGAATTGTTTCGCGGAATACACGTTTAAGTTTTTTTTTTCTTGTCAAAAGCTGGAAATTTGAGAATGGGGATAAAAAATGTCTTTTTTAAATCCTCTACCATATGGAAACCTTAGTGTTGCTCAACGGAATCTTTACATGTTTGATAAGACTCTTTTCTGTTTGTTTGAAATCTTCTTAATAACTTAATATGGTTTCATTTCAACATATCTGACATTCACACAGGCAATGAGTGAGTTTATTTAATAGTTACAACCAAGAATTGGGTCGAAAAGCAGTTACAAACATTTAAACAATCTCAAAAAATATTGAGAGGAGCCCAAAATTCATTTGATTTTTAAGAAATACCTTACAATTTTTTAATCATGTGGATGTATGTTAGCAAATAACAAAACATGGGAATAATATATCATTTTTTTTTGCTGTACTTTATGCTTTGTGGCTTGAATGAATGTGATTGGGACACAAGTCGATAAGTGATCATGAAAATACTAAACTGAGAAGCAGACTCTGTCCCAGTTGGAACATAGCGCCAAAAAAGAAGAAAAAATAGTAGAACAGAGAAATCACTGAAATATTTGCTTTAGTATTTGCTGGAGTATTGAATTTAATTAAATTTAAAAGAATCCATCAACACATACCTAAGTAATCAATCAAGATAAATTTAAAAGATACCAAATAAAAATACCCAAGAGATATTGCGGCAGCAACTTAACCAGGATTGCCTGTTGGGGTTAATTTAGAAGTTCCTAATACATTTTCTGGAAAAGCCTTGCATTAAACCGTGAATTAATTCTTTGGAGGGATCAATTCTGGATGAATGCAAACTTTTAGAGTAAACCTTGTAGAAAATACTGAAGGTTTTTCTATTATTTTGTAGTGCAAATACTGGGAGAAATGATCCTTTTCCAAAATCTGTGAAGGAATTTCTGGACGATTTCTGGAAGAATTGAGGATTGTTGCTATTATCTCATTTTCAGATTCTTTGTTTAAAACTGACTACAAAATCACATTCTTGGAGGTACGACTGTATGTTGATGTTTGAGGTTATGGCTTTCAGTCTTAAATAAAACTCAAAAACGGATTTTTGCTTATATGTAAGCCTGGACTACATAGCATGAGGAATCGCAAATAAGATTGACAAGTTCACCTATGTTCGTTCAGGCAATCCGTCTTTCAATGAGTTAAATTTAATGTTTGGCTTATTTTTTTTCGAGATTTAGATATACGAAAATCGAAAAAAAAAGTTACGCTTTTCCATTGTGAAATACCCTAGGTACCCCACCGAACTTGAATCTGAATAATTTGATGGTGCATGCAATGCACGAATCAAATTTATAACTAATTTGTGATTTTTCCTAAAATAAATCATCAAATCTATCGAAAGATGGCGAAACTAGAGAATTTTGAAACTTGATGTATCATTACAAGTATTGGAAGCCAAATGCCGCAAGGCAAAGGTCTTAACCTTTTCAATACCGAAAAGGTTAAGACCTTTGCCTTGTGGCATTTGGCTTCCAATACTTGTAATGATATATTATAATCAATATTCGCTTTTTTCTTTTAATTGGGGTTGTGAGGAAATTATGTCACGTTATAAGAGGAGAGAGGAGTGGTGGTGTGGAACAGCGTGAATAAACCTAGATTCATTTTTCGATAGAAAATAATGTATGCATCTTCCTTGTTTAATTTCAGGAATTTCAAGAGCACAAATCTAACGAACCCGACAGCGGTTCAAGCTGAACACTTGATCGATTGGCCATCGAGTAACCAATCGATAATTGGACGTCTGGTTCTTTAGATTTGTGCTCTTGAAGATTTGAGGTGTGGCTTTAGATCACCCTAATCAACGCGATTTTTTACGGCCACAGCGACAAACAATCGCTTGCGATTTCGATGCTACATATAGAGTTTTATTTAACACAACAACGAAATCGCTGCAATTTTTCGTAGCCGTCGCCATACCACAGTTATGAATCTAAGATAAGACGAGATTCCTAAAGAAACGCCAAAACGTATGCTTTCACTAGCACACCATTCGTTTACCTCGCAGATAATTGCTGTTATAGTGTTCTGATCCATGATATGAGTCGATTTGATCCATAATACGGACCCATTTTTTGACTTTAGCTAGGAGCAGAAGCGAACGCTTTGCCTTTTTTTGTTCGAAATTAAACTCAATTTCGCGAAATTCCGTTTTATTCCGTGTTTTTTCAATTTTCCGTGGAAATATTTTAACAATTTGGCGAAACGAAACGAAATAACAAAATACAAATTTCGCCTGTGCGTTCCGTGGAATTCCGCGGAATTTCGTTTCGAAGCGTATTTGACGGAATCATTCGGTATTTCGTATACCCTTATAAACAATGTCGCGCGTCGTTCGCTCAGTGAAATTAAAAAGTTCCGCGAATCGTTAGGTGTTTGAGTAGGGACGAGTGACGAACACTTGTTCGGCGTACAATATCATGGATCGCATCACCAAAAATTGGTGACTCCCAGATCTCTACCTTATCCCATTAACCCAATATCCTTTCCATGACAACTGTGGAGATGCAAATGATCTCGGTCTCTAGTAACAACGGTTGTCGAACTAACATTCCTCCCTTCTCCGATGACCGTTAGACGTGGCCGGCGCCGTTATTGGCTTTCAAAATTTGTGGTCTCGATTTGTGCACATTGAGAATGGTAAGCTATCCTAAGCCCATTCATTAAACCTGTGCAACTTCGACTGTTCTGGTCAATCACGGAGTAATAACTACGAATTGTAACATTCTATATTAACTGGAGAAATGTTAGCAAAGACATGTAAAGAAATCTGTAATCAGCTTTTAAGAAGAGATATCAATCACAAAATCCATTAAGGTTTTTTATAAACCTTGAATTCTGAGAAAATTGAGAGTATCTTTCACTTATCGCTTTCTATAACAATCATTATGCGCTACACATCATGAGAATTTGTTTATAGCAGTAGTTACAGCGATTATATCGGGGAGATAAAACCATCTAAACAAGCTCCAAACCTAGGGGTCACAATTGCTATCAGTTGTTTGGGAATTGGTTTATCATGCGAGTAGAGTAAAACACCTACCCCCAATGGTAAATAAGCGAGAAAGATATGTTTTATCATCGTTCTCTCTTTAGGGCTTTTCTTCGCTGCTGCTTTTTATGAAGCTTGTTTTAGCTTGTGATGTTTTTCTTCGCTTGCTCTGATTATGCTTCGAAATCAATTGAGAATGAATTCTGCAATGCCTGGATAAGATAAAATTGATTTGGTAATTTCTTATGATACTTTTCATCGGATATTGACCACTTTGTACAATATATGAACCACTTTGCGTTGTCGTCGTCATTATTCTTCTTCTTCTTTTTTGCGTTACGTTCTTCCTGGGACAGAGCATGCTACTCAGCAAAGTATTCTTATAAGCAGTTCCACAGTTATTACAGTGAGTTTTCTTGGTCAATCAACCATTTTTCCATATGTATATAGTGTGACAAGAGCATGAAGATGCCTTGGGAATTCTTGAAAATTTCCAACCCGAATAGATCTTCGACCGGTGAGTTTCGAACCCACGACCCTCCGCAGGGTCTTGCTGAAAAGCTGCCCGTTCATCGCTGCGGTTATCGGAGCCCCGTCATTGTTACTCGCTTTTCCTCCGTAGCAATGTCGTTGGTTGGCATTGGTTACCGTGCTCTACTCGGTGACACTTTTCACCCGTTGAGATGAAGATCACCGCTTGCTTTGGTGTTGATATTATTCGCTCAGCTCGGAAGCGTCCCGACTATAATGTGGTTGACTCCTCCTGGTCAGTGCGCGACGATCACTGATGTCCGGCTGTGCAAAACCGTTGTGCTCGCTCGCTTTTGGTCAAGTCGCTAGGTTTGTGACACCAGCAATGGATATGGTTGTGTATGTTGGTGAATGTATTCATCATCGAGTGTCAACATGGACCGTGTAAGAGTCCGGTGGGACGATTATCTTAGGCGGCAGACCAACGCGCAGTTCTCAGCCAGAAGCGCGATCTCTTCGTTTTGAAGCTGCTATTATATAGGTATGATGTTGCGAGGAGAGTCGTCGCCTGTCGTCGTCGGTCGTAGTCGTTTGACTCTGACTTCTGGTACACGAGCAATCTCGTATCTCTTGTGGCTGAGGGTGTCTTTCTTCTCGCCTTCCCAGCGAGCCGCAGTAGGAGGAACGCTCTAGAAGTACGGTCCGGGCGCTAAGATCGAGAGGTATTGATCCCGCGCGGTTGATGGTTTTTTGGTCAGCTTTTCCGTGAGTGACGAATTACTTGTATAACTGCAGTTTGGTGTGCTCGAACGGCGAGAGTGACAGTGGCAGTAGGCTGTGAAATTGATTTTTACTGCGGCTGGCCAAAACGGAAGAAACGCGCCGATCGAAGTCGGAAAATTCGCAAGGGCAGTCGCCACCAGAGTCAGAGGGGTTTGTCTCAATTTTTCACTTTTCCGTGCTGTCACAGGAAAAAAAGAGAGTGTGAGTGTGTGTGCGGGGGAAAATCGGGCGACCAAATAGCATTCGAGCAGAAAAAAAGTGTCGATCACCAAAAATATACGTGTGACGTCGTTGGACTGAAGGCGATTACGAGGACGACCATCAACGATTACGACGAGGAGAAAGAGCGAGAGAGCGAAACAAGCGCGCGTGAGTGCCTGAAGTGGAAATGCAAGGAGCCGATCGATCCGTGTAAAGTTCGAAGAGGAATATAGCAGCAATTATTACCGTTTGGAGATCTACAAAGTAGGCGACTTGAAATCCTACACCGGATTTGTTTGCCACCGCCTGCTGCTACGATTGAATACGACCAGCAGGTGGGAATCATTGAAGGGGAGGAGGCAGTTGAATTTTTCCTTGGTCAGTGGATCGTATTCGAGTCAAGATCAAGTGTGTGGTTTCGCAGCAATCGTAGTAGTCGCCGTTGTTGGCTGTTGTGGTTTCAGTTTGAGGAAGAGCGAAGAGTAACGCAGAAGAAGAAAGACAACGAAGGGGGGTAGACTACGACGATTCAGGAAGGTGGACATGTCTGAAGGAACACGGGTATGATGGGAGTGTTCGGCCGACCCGTGTCATGCGAGCGTAAAGGATTAGTGGGAGGGGAAGGGGTAGCGTGTCGCTATACTGTCTCTAGGCCAGAAGTATGCGTTGAGTTTATTTTTACTGCTTAGACTATTTTTTTACGGTCGACGCACATACAAAGCTCGCGGTGCACTCAATGAACGTTTATTTTTTTTAGAAATAGTAAGTTGCTTGGATTAGCAGGAAAGTTCTCCGCAAATGAATTTTTAAGTACCAAACTCGTCTATTCACACCCCGTGAATTTGCTTTTCGTTTTGTTTTTCGCAATTAATTGGTTCTTAGTACCGTTTAAACGAGCCGATGCCGACTTGCAAGATTGACGGCTTTGTTTACACCTGAAGAAAACATACGATCAATCGGTAATTCTGGCCAATAGCGTCTACTGATACCACCTTCTCCCCCCATCCCTGAAAAAGTACGATCTGCGATCAATCGCTCCGTTTCCTTTGTCTGAAACATGCGAATTGGGAAAATTGAAGGTTCCCTCTGGAATGAGGGCACTTATGCGAGGAGAATGATACCTCTTCGATGTAAACAAGTCATAATTTGAAATTCGTGTTTGTATCTACAGTGACGTGCGAATCCTTGTTTATCCCCCCAATCAAAGTAGACAATGCCTGGTGAATGGTGGATGGTGATGTTGTCTGACGTGTAGAGCGTCGCAGCATGCTTTGGGTGATGGCAGAAGCTGGGATGGCGCCGATCGCTGTTGCCGATGCCATTGCAGTTCAACAAGCGGAGGATCCTCGGCCCATTGGGTCACTTTCTCGCCTACTGCGGCGGTAGGTGTGACCAGGAAGTCAGTGCATCGTCTACTGCGATTGAAAAGCCTCAAAGTGCAACGAGTGGTGTTTCCTCAAGTGGTTCAAGTGTGAAGACAATCGTTGAGAAGAGGAAGCTGTGGGAGCAAGTGTTCATCCGGTGTTCAGAAACGGTGGGAAAATCGAAAGAAATTTTCCATAATAGCCAGTCTGAAAGTGCAAAAATAGTGTCGCCTCTGGGCGAGTTACAACAGTGGGGAAAGGCAAAGTGAGCAAATCGGTGGAAAATAGCCGGTTGGTGTTGTAATACCGACTGGGCCTGGTCTCGATGTGATACAAAATTGCCACCAAGGGAAAACGAAGAAAAAGTGTCGTTTTGTTGTGCATTGAAGTTGGTTTTGTGTTCGAGCCCCTCAGGGGGATGTTGCCCGATATCGGAAGTAGAATAGAGAGAGAGAGACGAGCGAGAAGAATTTAACTGAAAACGTAAGCGGCTTGCACTCGATGGATTATCCAAATGGCTTACATTTCGACGCAACAGGGTGTTGTTTCGCAGGGATTAAGGTGAGGAAGGGGGCTGCTGTTTTGTTCTGTTCTGTGTGTTGTTTGACTTTTTGGTTTGACTAATCTGCTTACGGGTGGTAATTACAGAGGGAATACTCACACAAATTGCTGCATTCAGAAGCTGTGTTATAACCATTGATATTATTGCTGATTTTATTGTTAGTACCTTATGTTTAATTGATTTGATAAATTTAGACGACGAAATGTAGTATAGTCTCATAAGTAATGAAAAGAGAATTATGGTGTATTGAAACAAATTATCCTGATCTACCATTGTTAGTTACCCATTCGTGGTTACGATTCAATAGAATTATCGAACATTTTTGGGCTTATGATCCTCTCGGCCAAATGACCTATTCGGCCTGACGGTATTCGGCCCAACTTATAAGTAATGAAAAGAGAATCATGGTGTAATGAACCAAGAGTATCCTCCACGTGTATAACTTTCAGACTCAGATATCAGAAGACCAGCTTCAGATGCAAGCTGGAAATTTTCAGGGCCATTTCATTCATTTTAGTTTATTACGTTAACAACTAAATATATGTCAAACATTGAACCAACATTTTCATATTACAATCTTCGGGTTGTGGCCGTTTTTGTCCCATGCTCGCCAAATCATTGTGCTTTTGGTCTGGTCACTGCGCTCCACAGCATCGTATGCCTACCGAAAAGGAACACCTCTAATGGGTCACGTCCTTGAAACATGTCCTACCAGATTTTATTTTATTTTCATCCACATTTTTGACAAGTTCATCCTATTTAGTTTACACTTCGTCGATGTTTTGGCAATACTTTGGTTCGCTCTTAGCTTCCACTTCATAATAGCCCAAAATCCTTTAATTGGGCTGAGTTGGGGTCAATTAGGTGGGTATCACCTATCATGGAAAAATCCTTAAATTTCGTCAACACACGATCAACCAACTTCATGGTACGTAATTTGGCCACAATTTCTCTAATTTTGTTCCCTATTTGATTGTCTGCAGACATCGTATGATCGGAGGCTTCAATATCCGAAGTCCAATCCATTGCACGGTACAGCACGGCAAAAAGTTCGATTTTGGCCAAATCGCAGTCTAAAATGTTTGGATTTGAATCAATGGTCCTGATTTTAATCCACAGCTGACGGTGCACAGTAACTGCCCGACGCTTCCTTTGTGGCTTGCGATCTGCCAAAATAGTTACTTCGTACTTATTCAGTAAGAGCCACACAGTATTTATTGAAAAACCTAACACTTTTGCAATTTCTATTATGATCAGGAGTTTTTTTTTTTTCAAATTTTTGTGCACAATTATTTCCCTTCTCTTCTCTTCCATGTTGAATTTCTCAGAAAAGCGTTCGAATTGAGCTGCTAAAAAATCATGCGATTATTATTATTGTTATAGAGCACACATGGACGGTTTAGCTTCTAAATTGGACCACTAGAGTCGTTGTAAGAACCAAAGATGTTTGTTTCAATTCTAGATGGGCCACACCTTATATCACGGATCGCAGCACCAATCAAAGATGGTTCTAGATGCTCACCTAATCCCACTAATCCAATATCCTTTCCATGACAACTGTGTAGATGCAGAGGTATATTCGGTATCTAGTGACAAATGGTCTATCTAACATCTAAATCTCTGTTTCAACTTCGATTATTTTGGTCAATCATGGAGTCCAACTACGAACTTGGTCATCCACGCTCATGCTCAAGCTCTTTTCAATTTTGTAAACTTACCGGGAAAGCTGTTCTCGAGTTCATTTTGATCCTTTGACCTTGACGCTTGCTGCTGGGCAGTGTGTCAGAAAGCCAAGTTTTTTTTCCTTTTTCGAGTCGCGCGCCTAATTTTTTTCTGAGTGCTCTTATATAGCCGAGCAAACGAGTGAGGCTGAGAGTGGATTGTGGCTGCACAGTGAAGGATAAAGGATCAATTGGTGAGCTCGTTTCATGCTACTATTTCTATCTATAAAATATGTATGACTGCACATTTAATCGTTACAATTGTGGGACGTAAGTATGAATTTTTCAACAAACTATGAATTGTTCGTCACTGTGAGTGTCGACACAAACTCTGATTCATGAATTATTTAAGTTTCACATTTTTTTTATTTTCTGGAACACCCCTTTCTACCTTTATTTTTGTAATTAAAAAAAAAAAAAACTTTGAATGGTTCGACACTACAAGTGTAGACTTGCGAAAAGGTTCACTTTATTCAACAAACTTTGGATAGTTCGCCACTGTAAGTGTCGGCATAAGAATAAGAGTGTTCTATGATGTTCCAACCAATCGAGGTTTTTTGTTTCTTTTCAAATAAGTAAAGTATAATAACACATGCTTTCGTCCTGACAGCTGAAGGAATGTCACATTTAGGTATTTGTTCAACAAACTTTGAATGGTTCGTCACCTCAAGTGTCGGCATAATGTTCCACTACATAGAAATTGTTCATATCAATGAACATATTATATTTACAAATAAGGCATGTATATACACTACCCGTCATAAATACGGACTCACTAAAATAAGTATTGCAACACTCAGCTGAATATTGAATCACCCTGAAAAGTTTAGCATCACCTCAAAACAGGTAATTTCACATTGCTATATCTCGAGATCCATACGACTTGCAAAGAAGCGATCTTCAGCAAAGTTGTTCAGGGGATCAGGTGGCGCTAGTGAACATGTAAAATTGAACATTTTGAACTAGTTCTATCTTGTGATCCATAAGAGATAGAAGTTCGGGTCTTCGGCAAAGTTGCTCAGGGGTTCAAGGACATCCGGAAAGCGATCAGTTTAGTTCGCGATTTTGCCGCTAGTGGCGGCAAGTGAGCATGTAAAATTGAGCATTTTTGAACTAGTTCTAGCTTGTGATCCATAAGAGATAGAAAGTTCGGATCTTCGGCAAAGTTGCTCAGGTGTTCGAGGACATCCAAGAAAGCGATCAGTTTAGTTCGCGATTTTGCCGCTAGGTGGCGCTAGTGAGCATGTAAAATTGAGCATTTTTGAACTAGTTCTAGCTTGAGATCCATAGGAGAAAGAAAGTTCGGGTCTTCGGCAAATTTGCTCAGGATTCAAGGACATCCGGAAAGCGATCAGTTTAGTTCGCGATTTTGCCGCTAGGTGGCGCTAGTGAGCATGTAAAATTGAGCATTTTGAACTAGTTCTATCTTGTGATCCATAAGAGATAGAAAGTTCGGGTCTTCGGCAAAGTTGCTCAGGGTTCAAGGACATCCGGAAAGCGATCAGTTTAGTTCGCGATTTTGCCGCTAGGTGGCGCAAGTGAGCATGTAAAATTGAGCATTTTGAACTAGTTCTAGCTTGAGATCCATAGGAGAAAGAAAGTTCGGGTCTTCGGCAAATTTGCTCAGGGATTCAAGGACATCCGGGAAGCGATCAGTTTAGTTCGCGATTTTGCCGCTAGGTGGCGCAAGTGAGCATGTAAAATTGAGCATTTTTGAACTAGTTCTAGCTTGTGATCCATAAGAGATAGAAAGTTCGGATCTTCGGCCAAAGTTGCTCAGGTGTTCGAGGACATCCAGAAAGCGATCAGTTTAGTTCGCGATTTTGCCGCTAGGTGGCGCTATGTGAGCATGTTAAAATTGACGCATTTTGAACTAGTTCTAGCTTGTGATCCATAAGAGATAGAAAGTTCGGGTCTTCGGCAAAGTTGCTCAGGGGTTCAAGGGACATCCGAAAAGGGAACAGTTTAGTTCGCGATTTTGCCACTAGTGAGCATGCATTCAAAAATGAAGTGTCACATGACATGAATCATTTGGATTATAAAGCGAATCATATCTGAATAAATTGAACAAGAATGTAATCGGTCCTGAATTACTTGTACATGAAGGGAATATTACCTTGAACACTTGACTATGAAGTGAATTAGACATGAATCACATGAAGTGATTCTCACCTGAAACACTTGAATATGAAGTGAATTGGACATGAGTCTCTTGGATATGGAGCTAGTCAAATATGAAACACTTGAATATAAAGTGAATGAGACCTGAATGCCTTAAATTTGCTTCAAAAACCAACATCAATCACTTGGATATTGAACTTATCAAATCTGAAAAACGTACATAAAGTGATTCAAATCACTTTAACTTCCTAAATATCAAAGGATTTCTGAACAGCATTCTGGAAATTCTATCTCATCAAATTCATAATGTTTAGGTACAGAAATCCCTCCAAAGTAAACTGTTCCTGGATGCCCTTGACTTCCCGAACAAATTTTGCCGAAGACTCAAACTTTCTATCTCATTCTGGCTGGAAAATAGTATTTGTTTCATATATTAATTAAATATGCGTACTAGTGTAACTTAGTGGGCAAAATAGGAACCGAAAAATTTGATATTTGGATGTCCTTTACTTTTATTTCTGTCTTTACTTACTAAAGACTCAAACTTTCTATCTCTTGTGGATCACAAGCTAGAACTAGTTCAAAATGCTCAATTTACATGCTTCACTAGCGCCACCTAGCGCCAAAATCGCGAACTTAAACTGTTCGCTTTCCGGATGTCCTTGAACCCTGAGCAACTTTGCCGAAGACCCGAGCATTCTATCTCCTATGGATCACAAGCTAGAACTAGTTTGAAATGCTCAATTTTACATGCTCACTAGCGCCACCTAGCGGCAAAATCGCGAACTAAACTGATCGCTTTCCGGATGTCCTTGAACCCCTGAGCAACTTTGCCGAAGACCCGAACATTCTATCTCTTATGGATCACAAGCTAGAACTAGTTCAAAATGCTCAATTTTACATGCTCACTAGCGCCACCTAGCGCCAAAATCGCGAACTTAACTGTTCGCTTTCCGGATGTCCTTGATCCCCTGAACAACTTTGCTGAAGATCGCTTCTTTGCAAGTCGTAAGGATCTCGAGATATAGCAATGTGAATTAACCTGTTTTGAGGTGATGCTAAACTTTTTGGTGGTGATTCATTATTCAGCTGAGTGTTGCAATACTTATTTCAGTGAGTCCGTATTTATGACGGGTAGTGTATCTCACAAATCATTATTTATCATGGTCTAAACGCTTATCAAAGTGAATCCTGTGACCCAATTGATCCTTGCTCATTAACAAACACCCTCCCAAGTAACCTTTGTGGAGATGTAGAGGCAAAACACGGTCTCCAAATAGCAAAGGTTACACACTAACATTCCTTTCCCCCAATCCCACCTGACTGCGTCAAGGACGTGGCCGGTCGCCGTTATTGACCCTGTATAAATAGAGGCACTGAATTATGCACATTGAAGAAGATATGGCCAATCCAGCCGATCTTCTAGTTGATTCTTTGTGCATTTTCACTGACTTTCGGTCAATCACGAGACAGCAACCATTGGTATGTGTAGTCAGTCTAAGCTAAGCTAAAGCTAAGCTAAGCTTACCGGGAAAGCTGTTCTCGCCCGTAGCTTCATAGCTCTAATGTGACCATAACTTGTATAAGCTATCTTGAAATCGATAAGAAGGTAATTCGTTGGGATCTGAAATTCACGATATTGTGAAGGAACTACCCATCAATCCCTAGATGCCGTTCAGCTAACTCAAAGAAGCTGCAGGACTTCTGGAAACGATGGCGCAGAGAAAACCTCTGTCAACTGCAAGCCCGGACGAAACGATGGCAGCCAGCTGTTCAAGTCGACGTAGGCAAATTAGGTGGTCATCAAGGACGAAATTCAACGCCCACGAAATGGAAAATGGTCGGTATAACAGATGTTCACCCCGGAAGGACGGAATTGTGAGAGTAGTTACCCTTAAAACTGCCACCTGGTATCTTGACCAGACCGGTCGAAAAGCTTTGTATCCTGTCGCTTCCAAATGATTATCGTCACTGCGAAGCCAAAAGATACAGCCATCCAATCTTAATCCCTTAATTGAAACCGTAGAACATCTGTAGATGGAGTCCAGGTCAAACCCAAGGTTTTACTGATGGATCTGGGTCCAAATTGATTTCATCCAAAGTGCGAATGACCAAGTTCTCTTGGGGAATGCCGGCTAGAACAGGACGGGCATTTAGACGCCCGTTTCCGAAGTTGAAACCTTCTCCAGACATCATTTGTATTTAGTTGAACTGCAATGCCGTGCGATTTCTTCGTCGTCTGCACCCGTAATGACGTCATCTATGTAGGTGTCTTCCATTGCTGCTCACGTCGCGAGTGGAAATTTTGCTTCGTCATCCAAAGTGAGCTGTTGAAGCGTCCTGGTGGCTAAGAAGGGTGCTGGCTTTGTCCCGTATGTCACCGTATTCACCTCGTATGAGCGAAGGATCTCCGTAGGTGAGTTTCGCCAAAGGATACACTGAAATGGACGATCTTCTTGCCGAATAAAGATTTGACGAACATCTTCTCCACATCCGAGACCAGCATGATTTGCTTCGTTCGACTGCGGAGAATGATGGACCGTAGATCTTCCTGTTAATATCGGCCCCGCCGGTCCGGACGACGTCTTACAAGAAGCGTCGAAAACCACCCTTGGTTGTGGTAGAAGCCCTCCTTCACCTCGGATGATGTGGTAAATACACCCGCCCTTGTTGCACTCTCAGCATCCTCATCGACCACCCTCATTGGCCGAGGTTGAGATACTCCTTCATGAACGCAACGTACTGTTCCCGTAGCCTTGAGTCCCTGGTCAACCTTCTCTCGGTTCTTGCAAACGCCGGAAAACTATGTCCTTTCGACTCATCCCAACCGTGAAACAGCATCTTCCATCCTTGGGAGCGCAACGGGTATACTTTCCGTTTGTATCCCGCTGTTACTGTGCTTAGAAAACCATTTTTTCACAGCGCTTCTCTTCTGGCGAATGAGCCTTACCTGGCTCTACCTCCTCGCAAGCCCAAAAGCGAGTGACCAAGGCAACTAAACCATCCAACGCGACACGCTGCAGGTGATATGAAGAGAACGAGTTGGAATCCGAAACTCTGCCGTTGATTATCCAACCAAACACGGATTCGTTTAGGGTTGGAAGATGTTCTCCCAGGGATATCCTCCTTCCGCTTTCGAAAAAATCGAAGAAACACTCCATGCCGAGTACGAGGTCCACCACGTTCGGCTCGAAGAATGCAGGATCCGCCAATTGAATCCCACTTGCAATTTTCCACAGCTCCTTGTTGATAGCGGTTGTTGGGAGATTAACGGTGACCTTTGGAAGCATCAGGAAGCCTAGCTCATGAGAAAAGTTTGAAACTCGTGATCGTAAAACCGCTTGAACCTTCTGTCGAACCGTGGTAGATGTTTGGCTGATTCCTGTCACTGAAATGTCAACTCGATTTCGGTGGACTTGTAACCGTTGACTGAGTCGTTCTGTAATAAATTACTTTCCGACCCGGAGTCCAGCAGCGCACGAGCAGGGTGACGATTTCCGACATCGTCCTCAAGAATGACAACAGCTGTTGCCAGAAGAAACACTTGGGTGTTAGTTGATTCCTGTGAGTCCTTGGAAGTAGACGCCTTGTTGCCCCTAGCAACTGCCACAACCTTAGTTTCCTTTTCCTTTTCTTGCTTGAAACATACTTAGGGTATGATAACGCCCCTTGCAGTTCCTACAGGAATATTTGGATTGGCATTCCTTAGCTTGATGACCGCTTCTGAAGCAGTTCCAACAAAGTCGATGGGACTTCAGTAGACGATCCCGATCCGATACTGCCATCCGTTGAAACTCGCTGCACTGGTAGAGGAAATAATCCGACAAACAGGCAAAGCAGCGTCCCCAAGACGCCTGGGTTGAACTGTAGCTGGACTTCATGTATGGTGGCTTCGCCTTCTGCTGCGTTTGACCGACACCCTTAGTGTCAGTGAATTTTGGTGGAAGATTGTCCAATACTTGGACCCGACGCCGCAGAAATTCGTACAAGTCCTCCCATGTGTCCTGTTGTTTCGTAGATGAAGCCTCTTCCCACCCCCTTCGCGTGACAGGATCCAATCGTTCAGTGAGGAGATTCAACAACAAAAGGTCCTTGTAGTCAATTGGTTGTACGACCTGGTCGAGAGTCTGAACAGTTCGTTCGAAGCCGTCTATTAAGGTGTGTAGATCAGCTCCAGATTCCTTGGTGAGTGTGGGCAGCTTGAAAAGAGCTTGTACCTGGCGCTTCCTCAGCTGCTTGCTGTTGTTGTAACGCTTCAAACAGCAAATCCCACGCCACCTGATAGTTAGCCCTCGTGATTGGAAGTGGATCGATAAGGGCTTTGGGTTCTCCTAGAAGGCAGCTTTTCAGGTAATGAAGCTTTTCAACTTCCGGTAAATCCGCCTTCCAGTGGATAAGCGATGTGAACAAATCACGGAAACTCAGCCAATCATCGATTTCCCCGTCGAACGTCTGTAGTTTTATTTGCGGCAGACGGACGTGATCGCTAGTAGTCGCTGTTGCACCTTCAGTGGCCCGGTTAGGCGGATCCAATACTGCTGGTGTCTGAAGGTCCTTGATCTTGTCCATTAGGAAGATCTTAATCTCGTAGTAGCGATCGCTGAATTCCACACGTTCCTTCTCCAGTGACGTCTTTTACGGGTTGTAGTCGTCGTGAGAGGAAAATGTCCACCAAAAGTGGCGCTGTAACTCTCCCAAAGCTCGTCCAGTTTTCCCGTGCGTACTTCCACCTCGGTGATGGTGTTCTCCTCAGAAAACCTCTGCGTAAAACCGGTAGATGTCGTTGAAAGCCAGTTGAAATCTCCTTCAACCGTGCTGTCAATGCCCTCATCGTCGGCGGTTTGCCAACCGGTGGAACCATGTTGTCGTCAAGGTAATGCGAGTAGTGAGAAGAGAGAGGTGCGGTGTAGTATACTGCAAGGGCCTAGCTTCGCCAGGCATATACTATTTAATTTACCCGGAGAAACGAGTAGTGATGCTCCAAAAATTCAAACGAATTAACCACCGTCACGTGACGTCACACGTTCGACTTCCTCTCTACGACAACTCAGCAACATGATGTAGTTTAAAGAGGAAAGGAAGCGGTTGTAGTATGCAGAGTGTAGACCTAGCTTCGCTAGGCATATACTGCTTTAAATTACCCGACAATTAATCAAGCGAAGCTCCAATTAATCAATCAGCCACGCATACAGCCTTGTACCAAAATCGTCACAACAGCAATCACTCGATCAAGGGATGGATTGAAGAGGGGATAATATGGTGTAGTATCCAAAGGAGATGGCTTCGGCCAGGCATATACTGCTGCAACTCACCACAGGAAAACTACTGCACCAAACGACCAATAAATTCCATAACGATAATCGCCAAAATCGATCGATTTCCAACTTCGATCGACGAATCCAACAGCTCAAAGACGGAGAAGCCTAGAAGGGCAAACAGGGCTCACGACAGAGAGGTTTTACACGAAGTGGTTTGATCCAAATTAAAATTGTGTATTTCAAATTGCCTAGCTTCGGCAATATAATAATTTTAAGTTTACCTGGGCAAAAGTGATGCGATGCTCCCTCTCTACGCTGAATCGTACACATTAACGTCCAAAAACGAGTTCGCTAGTTTGGGTTGTCGGTCGGTCGCCTATGCCAAAGCTCACCAGCTACAATTGCCGGTCGATCGTCTCCTGTGCACCAGCTGTATAGTCGGTCGATGACCTTAGATGACCTCGATTGAACCTCGAACAGTTGTTCAGGGTCAGATTCCACACACATCGGTTGCGTTGCCTTCGAAAATCGAATGGGTTTCTCGTTTCCAATGGCTCTGTCCCGGTAGTGAGCCCGAAATCCAGAAAGCGTAAGATGTACCAACCATGATCTCCACTAGTTCCCGCACCGTCGTAGTCACAATCACCTGCAGAAACACTCCTTTTGCTGATGTCCAAGCCAAGTCGAATCGACCAGTAGCGATGACGGTCCAGATATGTGATGCAGCGTCCTGGGCGCGCAATGGAACAAAGCCTCCAATTGTTCCCCAACAGGATGGCGTCCACAGTCCAAATGGACAATACGTCCCCTTAATGCTACAACTAGATAACTCGAAAACCAAAATTTTGAGATGTGCAACTTTGAAAATATGACTATTTAACAAGGTGATGGTTAATCGCAGAGAATATGATTGGAAAATAAACTTCAACATATGTATTTTGAACCACACCCTTATGAGCTGTGGATATTTTGCAGATCTAATTGAGAATAATGTTTTTGACATATTAAAGTCAAAATTTTCAAATTTCGAGTTATCTAGTTGTAGCATCAAGGGGACGAAATAGTAAAATGGCGATCGAAACGCCGGTTCCAGCTTCGACCCAGTGTCAAAGCTTCCGTGGAGTCCTGGGTCCGGTGTGGCCAAGAATCCGACTCGAAGGACCTAAATGAAGGGGGTAGGGGCGGTTACCTTTGGTCTAAGCTCAGTGGTTAATACTGGTGGGAAACCTGCCCCCAACATCGGGATAAATTGGCTCCAGCCACACAAAAGAAACCGTTGCAATGCACTTCACAGCGTGGTTGTCCAGTCTTCAATCATTGGCCGTTTCTGGAGTTTGCCTGGTACAATCGAATAAATTCAACTCGCGGCGGTTAGCTGATTACACGGCACTTTATTTAAACTAGTAGCTAACATGCTAAACTCGGTTTATTACGCTTAAAACTGTTAATTTAATTTTTGACCTAAACACTAACACAATTACAAACGAATTAATATTGATCGGATGATAAACAGCCGTAGGTCCGCTGCCCGTGTGCATCGGTGACCTGCTGGATGTAGACTGTCCATCGCTCCGAATAGTCTGCTCCGTCAGTCCTCCGAAGCTGCGATGCAATGATTTTCTTTTGTGTGGCTGGAGCCAATTTATCCCGATGTTGGGGGCAGGATTCCCCACCAGTATTGACCACTGAGCATAGACCAAACGTAACCGCCCCTACCCCCTTCATTTTTATATCAGCTTGGGGTGACAGGGTTGTAATCAGGTGGGGTTGTTGTACACATCAACAGAGGTGAACACCATTTTTTGCGAGATTGTTGTCCAACATTCTCACAACGTGCCCCGCCTATCGTACCCTTCCAGAGTTGCGCAAGCTCGTGGTTCATTCTTCTCCTCCATACGCCGTTCTAACATACTTCGCCAAAGATCGTCCTAAGCACACGTGTCGTTCAAAAATTGCTACCGCTTGCAGGTCCTCTTCGAGCATTGTCCACGTCGCATGCCTGTAGAGGACTACCGGTCATAAGTGTACATGGTACACTTAGTACCGAGGTGGAGTTTACCAGACCGAAAGGTTTTGTGGAGACCGTAGTAAGCACGACTTCCGGCAATGATACGTCTTCGAATTTATCTGCTGCAGTTGTTATCCGACAATGATCCGAGGTAGACCAAGTTCGTCCACCACCTCGAACACATCCCCGTCGATCATCACGCGTCTGCCAATGCAAGCTCTATCGCGCTCGGTTCCTCCAGTTAGCAGATATTTCGTCTTCGACGTATATACCTTCATTCCAACCCATTCTGCTTCACGTTTCAGCCTGCTATACTGTTCAGCAATTACTGGGATCGTTTTTCCGACAATGTCCACGTCGTCAGCGAAACAGACGAACTAGCTGGATTTGATGAAGATCGTGCCCGCATGTTGAAGCCCGCCCATTTCATAACACCTTCTAGCGCAATATTGAACATGAAGCAGGAAAGACCATCGCCTTGTCGAAGTCCTACAAAGTATTATCACAGATTATCTTTCCGTCGTCTGTCACCTGTGGTGAACAAGTTCGTGGGAAGTTATCAAGCCGGCCGATCGAAAACGGAACCAGATCTTTACTGTAAGGCAAATCCTCCAAAAATTTCATGAATACCAGGTCCCAACGCATCACCTTTTCATCGATTTCAAGGCGGCATACGACAGTATCGACCGCGTAGAGCTATCGAAAATCATGGACGAGAACAGCTTTCTCGGGAAGTTCACGAGACTGATAAAAGCGACGATGGAAGGTGAGCAAAACTGTGTGAAGGTTTCTGGCGAACATTCCAGTTCATTTGGATCCCGAGGGGGCTAAGACAAGGTGATGTACTTTCGTGCCTGTTGTTCAATATTGCGCTAGAAGGTGTTATGCGGAAAGCCGGGCTCAACAGCTGGGGTACGATTTTTACGAGATCCAGTCAATTTGTTTGTTTCGAAGATGATATGGACATTGTCGGCCGAACATTTGAAAAGGTGGCAGACCTGTGCACCGGCCTGAAACGCGAGGCAGCAAAAGTTGGACTGGTGGTGAATGCGACCAAGACAAAGTACATGCTAGCTAGTGGGGCCGAGTGTGACAGGGCTCGCCTAGGTAGCAGTGTTACGATAGACGGGGATACATTCGAGGTTGTCGACGATTTCGTCTACCTTGGATCCTTGCTGACGGCTGACAATAACGTTAGCCGTGAAATACGGAGGCGCATCGTCCTGTGGAAGTCGGGCCTACTATGGCCTCCACAAGAAGCTGCGGTCAAAAAAGATTCACGCCTGCACCAAATGTACCATGTACAAAACGCTCAAAAGGCCGGTAGTCCTCTACGGGCATGAAACGTGGACGATGCTCGAGGAGGCCCTGCAAGCACTTGGAGTCTTCGAACGTCGGGTGCTTAGAACGATCTTCAGCAGTGTGCAGGAAAACGGTGTGTGGTAGTACAGCCTGGGCCCTGTTGTACGTCTGCCGTCAGCTAGAGTGAGGAGATGCATCTTGAACGTCTGTCCACCAAGAAGGTGCGGCTCAATTAGCATCTGTTCTGGCATCAAGCAGCTGAGTATGAAATTCTGTATCTCGTCAGCTAAGGTGGCAGCCCCACCATCGTGATGTAGGTATCACGACCCTGGTCAGGTAGCATATCGAACTTCTTACCTACCACAAAACATGAAGAAAGGAGAAATTACGAATGATACTTTCGGCAACAGACCTGGCAACGAAGTAAGGACTATGATTGGACACGAGTGAGCCTTTTGGCACGTGAATTTCAGAAGATTGATGCCACGCTGCTATTCGGGAAGTAAGATGACCTAGATCTAGAGAACGTGGACCCCGTCGCCAAACACAGGTTTCAAAAATAACATCTACCAGCGATAAGGCAGAACATGGTGTCGGATGCGTAGTGATCGGGAAGCAGACGAAGCATGTTCTGAGGTTGAAACCGATTAATGAACTTATCTTTGTATTGAGGATACGGGGTAAACTCTTCAACTATTGTCTGATCAACATCTATGCACCGATAAACGATAAACCCGACGTCACGAAGGATGTGTTTAATTGTCTTGACAAGACCTACGGAGAGTACCCGAAACATGACGTGAACATTATTAGCGAGGTTGACAATGCTCAGGTCGGAAAGAGAGGACATTTTCCGTCCAATTATTGATACAGGTAGCCTTCACACCGTCTCTAATGACAAATGCCTAAGATTAATAACTTTCGCCGCTAGAGAGGGATGACCATCAGCAGCAGAGACATCCAAATAAGCCACGTTACGGTGGACGGCCGGCATATTTCGGATGTCAGCGATGTGAGAACCTTCAGAGCTCCAAACATCGACTCTGACCACTATCCCGTTGTCAGTATGATTCAAGCAAGGTTGTCTACTGTGGCGAACACAAAATCACAGCGTCCGATGCGTTTAAATATTCAGCGCTTATCAATAGCCGGTGTAGCAGTTGATTACCGCTGGAAGCTTGAGAAGCGAATAAGGGGAACCAACGTAGAAGACAACCGGAATAAGCTGTTGGAGTCTTTCCACAGAGCGGTGAAAACAGCAGCGCGAGAGGTGATGGGTACTACTCAGAGACGACCTAGGAACGGTTGGTTTGATGAGGAGTGCTTAAATGTGACAGATAAGTAGAATGTTGCCAGAAGTCGGATGTTAGTATCTGTTACCCGGCAGAATAAACGGCAGGTTAAAAAGGCAATCAGAGAGTTAAAGAACGTAAAGCTGCTGGAAAAGACGAGTTACCAGCCGAACTTTTCAAATACGACAGTGAGCAGCAATAAAAAAAAAATCTGCACCGCACTCTGTTAAGAATATGGGAGTAAGGACGAATTCCATCCAGAACGAGTCGAAAAAAAATAAAAATCGTGCTCGATAGTCTTCGATTTGGATTAAATTTTGCACATCTTTTTGGTATGGTAGAATAAGAGTTTTCCATTAAAAAATTATCATTTCGACTCAAGTGTAACTTTTGAAGATAGCCTATAAATTTTCGCATGCAACTTTTTTGAAAAATTCTAACCCGAAACTGTTGATTTTAGAGAAAAATGTTCTATGAAGAAGTTGTAGTAAACCGTTAGGACTATAAGAAAAAAATATACACTGAAAAAAATATTGTTTTTGTTTTCATAAAAAATCACAAATAAACTTAAATTTTAAATTACACAAAAACCCCATTTTTAATATTTTTTTGATTTTCACCATAGAATCTTGATAGTAAACATATGTTTGGGACAAAGTTTCATGATGGAGAAATTTTTAATAAAAAAGTTTTTCTAAAAACAACTTTAAGTCGATTTTAAGAATTTTGATTTTCTGTCAAAATAAATACGTTCTGATGATACAGTAGGTATCTTGAAATGATTCTAAGCCCTGATGGTTATGTGAATAATTTCTCTAGAAGTAGCCATTTTAGAATTAAATCGAGTTTAATGCAAAAAATATTATTTTAATATAAAATAGGCCATTTTCATTAGTTATTCGCGATTCTCCATCAAGGAAAATAAGTAAGTAGAAAGAAATATGGTCTTTACTCTCGAAAACGTATTATAATCAATGGAGATGGACCAATATGTCACTTGATACAACTCGTGATTCATGCGTCTGCGCCACACACCATTTTCGAGTTTCCCACCGAGTATTGTCCGCAGCACATTACGCTCAAAAACACCGGTCTGACTCTTTCAACGTCCACGCTTCGTGCCCGTAGAGAGCCACCGAAAGAATCAATGTTTTATACAGGGCGAATTTTGTTTCCGTTTGCAAAGCTGCGGGACCTAAGCTGGTTACGTAGTCCGTAAAAGGCCCTATTCGCAGCCGCAACACGTCTTTTCACTTCGCGGGAAACGTCGTTGTCACATGTCACAAGTGTTCCAAGGTAAACAAATTCTTCAACAACTTCAGACACATCCCCATCAAACACTACCTCAGCACCTACACCACCATGCCTGACTCTATCTCTACCTGCTACCATGTACTTCGTTTGGTAGAATTAATGGTCAGACCTATCCTCGCTATCTCCCTCTTCAGAGGCACGAAGGCCTCTTCCACTGACCTGCGATCGATTCCAATTTGGTCTATATCGTCCACAAAGCCAAGGAGCATGTGCGACCTTGTGATAATAGTGCCATTTCTCTGCACGCCAGATTTCCTAATAGCACTCTCGAGTGCAATGTTGAACAGTAAATTCGAAAGTGCGTCTCCCTGCTTCAATCCGTCTAACGTCACGAACGAGGTTGACACCTCGTCTGCGATCCGAACACTTGATTTCGAACCATCCAGCGTAGCACGTATCAGCCTTATTAGTTTCGCCGGAAAAGTATTTTCAGACATTATCTGCCAAAGCTCATTTCTTTTCACTGAGTCGAACGTCGCCTTGAAATCAATAAACAGATGGTGAGTCTGCAAGTTATACTCCCGGAATTTGTCTAGGATCATTCGCAAGCTAAACATCTGGTCCGTTGTCGAACGGTCTTCACGAAAACCAGCTTGGTATTCGCCGACGAAGGACTCCTCGAGCGGTCACAGTCTGTTAAAAAGGATGCGCGACAGAATTTTGTACGCCGAATTTAGCAGGGTAATTCCTATGTAATTGGCACACTCCAGTATGTGCCCTTTCTTGTAGATAGGGCGGATGAGGCCATCCAACCAGCCGGTGGGCAATTCTTCGTCCTCCCATACCTAAAGAAGTAGTAAGCGCATTGGAAATTGAAACACTCAGCTTGGTTGGAGAAACGGCAACGTCTCTCTTGACTGCGTGTGGAAGTAAGCAAGGGGAATGCAACAATCGAGTAAGTGTTTCTCATGCCTGCTTACAGACTCATCATTTGTTTATCAATTTCAAGGCGGCGTACGATTCAGTGAAGAGAAATGAGTAATGGCAGATAATGGTAGAACATTTTTTTCCGACTTAACTGATTAAACTGATTTGTGCAACGTAGGATGGATAAAAATTAAATGTGCGGGTTGCGGATGAGACTTCGACCTCCTTCGTAGCCTTTGAAGGATTGAAGCAAGGAGGTGCGCTTTCGAACCTTCTGGTCAACATTGCCCTCGACACACACAAATATTTGACAAAATTAGCACGTTCAACAAATTATCTTCAAACTTTCAGGGAGTAAAATAAAACATGTTATGAATATTTTCCCATGCTTGTTTTATTGAATTTCAATTCCATATCCAAATGCACGGACTTTTCTCTTCGCACTACTCTTAAGGTCCTGTACAACACTTGGACTACCTTTTTCACGATAGGCGATTCATTTTTCTCCATATCTTCCTCCGATATCACTTCCTTAGGATGCTTCCGAACTGCCTGCCTCATGATGGCCCAGTACATTTCAATTGGTCGCAGTCCCTGTGCGTTCGGGAGGTTGAGATGCTTCGGTATGAAATTGACCTCCTTAGCCTTGTATCACTCCAAAACCTCTTTCGAGTAATTGCACGAGGTCATATCCGGCCAGGCAATCGTAGGACCATCGTGTGACCTCAGAAGAGGAAGTAGACGCTTTTGGAGGCATTCCTTTAGGTATACCTGTCCGTCGACCGTGCCACGAATGGGGTGCTCCGCTTTCTACACGAGCAAATTGCTTGCCAAATCATATATTTTATGGCAAACTTTGACATCTTCTGCTTTCTAACGTCCTCAAGGACATCGAATTTATGATGAGCAGTGAAAAACTGAAGCCCCTGAAGTCTGCTTTTAAACATGTCTCATCATCCATAACGAGGCAATGTGGTATCGTCAACATCTGGGTGTAGAGCTTCCATACATGTGTTTTACCTGCTTTTTAATATCCTGATGAAACTCTCAGCAGATCTTTTGAAAGAAACTTCTGGGAAGGAAACCTAATCCTTTAAGGAAAAAATCATGGAAAGGAGAGATTTATGGTGAACCTGGTTCAATTCTAGGAGCAACGAATCCCGGGACGAATGCTTTAAATATTTTCCTCTCAAGACAATTCTAGAGGTATTACCCAATGTTAAGACATGCATCATCCGTCCTACACACTCCTCGCCTTTCTTATATGGAATATTCAATCATGGGTATAACTGTATTTGAATTCCATAGGCAGGAAGTTAAATTAATTAACACATATTGACCATCTATGGAATATTTTTACATCAAAGGGTTTCGAATTCGTAGGAGGAAATAATTATCTTTAATACTACATTCTACTCTCCATAATTCGATATTGAAGGGACCATCGAGCTATGGACGTATCGTGTTGTAGAACACAAAAGGTAACCATGAAATTCAACGTTCACTGAGGTTCTCTACCAAGATATCGAGATAGGGAGAGTTTACTGTAGATCTTAATTACACATTGTTGCCCAAAAAGTCATGGTGGTAAACGCGTAGATAGTCAACGAGGCCAAGCTGAGAGTGGCGGGTTCCAAACCTGCCGGCTGAGAATTTTGCTAATTGAAAATTGTCTTTATTTACAGCATTCTCGTGTCTGCAAAACAAAACACAAATGCAAAACTGGTCAAATGGCATGAAATGCGTTCAGCTGATAATTGTGGAAGTGCACTTAGGGTACTTAGATGAGATTCAGGCTCTGCCTAATTGGAACTCATCTAAAAAAGGAATTATTCTTTAATGAAAATACTAAACTGACTTTTTTTCTTTATAGCTTACATTTAGAGAATCGTTCCAGTTGGATTTTTGCAAATCCTTGCTTAATTAACGCTTTGCACAACACACGTTTGAGTCCAAAAACCATCGCAATATAGAACTTAGCTTGTGGTTTTGCAACTTTGCTCCGTTTTAAATTTTGCTCTGGCGTTGTTCACACAGTTTGCCGTTCGTTCTCGGTTGACAATCGAGTTTAATGGTCTGTTCTCTTTTTTCTTCTTGTTCTTCGTCCTCTCGGCTCCCCTCCAACAACAACAACAACAACAACAGATCGATAATACCCCAAACCCAATCCAGCGATTCGAACAACGACAGGTAAATATCATCACCAAACAAACCCGCAACAACACCATCAGTATTATTAACAGCGTCGAAAAAAAAAAAAAGTAACGGAAAGTCGAACAAAGTATGTCGTGCGTCGGGCAAAGGATCTCCAGCAGCAGTTGGCGGTTTTGGTGTCATCACCATGCCGCCGGTCGTATGTAGCCATTGTCGTTGTTACAACAACGGAGCATCGCAGTAACCTGATCAGAATCATAAGACAATATTAAATACTACTGATGTTTTGTTAATAAAAATATTTGTTATTTCGTTACATATAAAACTTATCTTGCTAATTTTTAACGACTACCGTTAAACTAAACATGACATATACTTCGCAATTGGATTAAATGGATAAATTGATGATTTCAACTCAATAATCACGTGATCCTCTTTCGCAAAGCGCAGTATGTATTATTTGGGTAACTTTTCACTAGTCTCTGATGTGTTACTTTTCGGAGTACATTTATACTTTTAGAATTATAATGGAGAACACGTTTCATAAGAATATCTCAAATAAATCAATCGTTCATATAAATATCAACAGTTATTGCAATTCTGTTTTATTTTGTTATGCCTTTCTAATCGGGAAACCAACGAAAAAAATGTATGGCAGCTAATGAGGATTGGAAGCGTCATCTCATTTGAGCACATGTGCTCGCGGATTTTTTTTTGCTTCTTCCTCTTCTTCTTGCTTTGCCTCGGGGGAAAAGCTTTTGCTGAAAATTAAGCCACTTGCACGATTCTTTCGGCACTTGACTCAGCGATGGCCGTTCGTTGTTGTTGTTGCTGCTGCTGCTGTTATTGAATGCGGGAAATTCCTCGCAAAGACAGGCTCAGCGCAATAATGGATGGCGCTAGCGAGCGTTGTGCTCGAAAGAATGAACAAAAAAGTACCTCTGCTGAAAGGAATTCGTGCGTGGAATGTTCATTTCTTTTCGAGAAAGGCGAAATAGCTAGGGTAATCCCTAGTAAAAACATTCCTCTGGTGTTTGACGAGAGAGTGAGAGAAAAAGAGTGAGGGGTGAAGCAGGAAATTAATGAGTTTCCAGTTTGTGTGGCCTTCCTCTTTTCCATCAAGTTACTTGGATAGAAGAGAGGGAAGTTTTTATTTCGTGTTTTTTATGTTTGGTTATAATGTACATTCAGAGAAATATGTAATGCGTCTGCTTGAGTACGATAGAGACGAGGGAATTCAACGTCAGATTATGTCTGCAGTATGATGCGGCTCCATGAAGCGTATCGAAATAATGAATCCAATGAAAATGAGTTATTAGTGCCAATTCACAGAATATGGGGTGGAGTGTTCATATCTGTGTGATGTATTCCTTAGAATTAGTTAGTCTTGGCAAGAATTAGAAGAGTTACAGTCTCATCTCCATGCACCAATGTTTCATGGCGTAATACTCCTATGCAGTGTTGTTCAGACTCATTTCCCCGAAAATAACATTTTCCGAACTACAAAGCCACGATCTACTACAGCCATGCTCTATCCTCCTAAGATAGAAAAGCAGATGGTTAAGCTTGAGTACTGCACACAAAATCGATAAATTTTGATCCCGGAGAGCCACAATTCAAGTTTCGGTGAAATGAAATGAGTGAGTGAGTGAGTGCGAATCATTTCACCGAAACTTGAATTGCGGCCCACCGAGATCGAAACTGTCGGATCCCATGTGCAACACTCAAGCCCAACCACCTCCCCCTCCATCTCAGGAATACAACGCACAGTTATAACAGTTCATGGCTTCACAATTCGAATTTCGGGGAAATGAGTCTGGTCAACACTGCTCCTATGTTTAATAGATGTTATCAAGTAAAACAAATTATACTCTAAAATAACTTCCAGACTATTAAGGTGTACTTTTTCAAATAGCATTCCAAATTATTTGCCCAAGAATTCGATTTTTTTTTATATATTTTCCAATGAATCTAATACTGGCTATTTTGCTCATTTCGTGGTTATATCAAAGCTTTATGTCCCTTGCAGTTACCCAAAATATTATGGCACATGAAGTAATAGAGCAAAGTCTAAGATGCAGTGAAATGTGGTACCCATTCTGAGCAAGACTACTCTATCTTCACTTTGTCTTTGGTTTTATACTTGATGTAGTTGATGTATAAGGTTTCGATTTACTTCAGCGTTAGCGCTATTATTTATCGTATCAAACTTAAAATGTTTCCCTACGGCGGTTATTCAAACTTACCTGCAATATAGATTCATTTTCCAAGTGACGAAATTCATCCAGAATGAGTCGAAAAAATCAAAAATCAAACTCGATAGTCTTCGATTTGGATTAAATTTTGCACATGTTTTAGGTTTGATACAATAAGTGTTTTCCATAGAAGAATTGATCATTTTGACTCAAGAATAACTTTTGAAAGTGGCCTATAAATTTTTGCATGCAACTTATTTAAAAATTCCGAAACTGTTGATTTTAGAGAAAAATGTTCTATGAAGATGTTGTAGTGAAACGTTTGAAACTAGGGGGTGCGGGCTAAAATATATTTAAATTGAACAAATTGAACACAATCTTTTCCGCGAGTGCTTACCGTTGTTTGTTTGCTTGTCTCGCAGGAAACCACATCCAAAGTGCACTCTTAAAATGCTTCACTCAAAGTACCAACAATTCAATGTTGGTATATATTTTTCAAATAAACAGACTATATCAGAAACTTTCTGGCCTTGTGTTGAAAAGAAACATATTTGAGAAAAGTTGTAAAAGAGTGCTGCATAATTTGAAGTGAGAAAAACTTTTCTTTAACAGTCTTTGTGTCATATGAATTGCATAACACTTTTTAGCGTGACGAAATCATGACGAATCCTGGGCATACTCGGATCATTTTTACGAAAAGTTTTGCTTGACAGCAGCTGGTTGATTTTCACTTAGCATCCCCCAGGTTTGGACTATAAGAAAAAATATATACACTGAAAAAATATTTTATATATCTTCATAAAAAAATCAAAAATAAAACTTAAATTTTATATTATACAAAAACCCCATTTTTAATATTGAGCGGTTCCACAGAAAATGACGACTTTTTTCTCAAATTTCATTTTTATATTTTTTGATTTGGATGAAATTTTGCACATGCTTTTGGTAGTGCTTTGTGAAGCCCAAGCAGGACAGTTCGGTTTTGCGTCGTCCGATTGATTTTGCTGACGGATTCGCGCGTGTTTTCGTCGCCGGAGTTATGATAACACATTTTTCTTGAAAGCGTAACTTTTATGTAATATTAAAACAAACTTTGTATGGTTCGTCACTATAAGTGTCGGCATTATGCTTTTTTCTTATACAACTTCAATATACATATATTTTTCTCTTTTTGACATTATTAAAAATTATCTCTTGAATTGTTCGACATTGTGAATGTTGACGTATTTTCTAAAACTTCTACCATATCGAGACAAAATGCACAGTAATACTCATATGTAATTTTCAAACAAACTATGTATGGTTCGTCACTACAAGTGTTGGCATTATTCCTGTTTCATTTAAGTTAAAATATATACATGCAATTTTCAGTTTTCGTCATTAATAAAAACGTCTTTTGAATTGTTCGACATTATAGATGTTGACGTATTTTTTTCCAAAAACTTCTCGAGACAAAAATACAAAATTAGCTTTAAATACAAGTCGTATATTTCCCCCTTGTCCATGGATCGCATCACCGACCAGAGGTGACTCCCAGATCTTTTCCTCCCTCACTAATAAACACCCTTCCCGTAGTGGTTGTGGAGATGCAGAGGTATTCTCGGTCTCTAGAAGCAACAATCATTACACCCTAACATTCCTTCCCCATCCCAACTGACTGTAAGGACTTGGCCGGCGCCGTTATTGATCAATAATATTAGATCTGCTAAAATTGCACTTCGAGAGTAAGCGGAAACTCCCATCCCTTATTCATTTGGATCGTAGTGCAATTCTTACCAGTTCCGATCAATCACGGAGTAGCAACCATTGACATGTACAGTCAGTCTATGCTATGCTATGCTATGCTATGGATGAAATTTTGCACATGCTTTCTTTATGCCCAAAAATGCCTTTTTGCATCATCGGCTCGCCATTTTGACTCTAGCCTTACTTTTGAGAAGGGCCCAAAAAGAAATCCCTAATTATTTTCAAAAAATTATAACTTAGAAACGGTTCGTCCGATCAGTTTGGTGCCTTCCGCAAAGTTTTAGTTTATTGTTGGGACTATCTGGAAAAAAATATACACTGTAAAAAAAATGTTGTAATTTTTTATATATCAAAAATTAAGCTTAAAAATCAATTTTCTCAAAAATCGTATTTGTGATTTTTTTTTAAGTTAAAGTAGACAAAAAATTAAGTCTTTTGCACAGTGGGTCAAGATGGAGAAATCATAGACAAAAAGTTATGATTTAAAAAAAAGGTGAATTTTTGAAAATGGTCATAATAAACTTTTTAAATATTTTAAACTCGATTTTATGAAAGTACGCAAAATTTACAACAAAAAAGGTGTACGGAAAAATCAGGCTTACTTTTACCGTTTTAAAGATACAGCGATTTTAATACAAAATTATGATATAGTTTTCAATTTTCGGTCATTATAATATAACTTTAAAACGGTTTGTCCGATCATTTTGGAGTCTTCCGCAAAGTTTTAGGTTATTGTTGGGACTATCTGGAAAAAAATATACACTGTAAAAAGTCATATACGATTGAATTTAAAAAAAATCATAACTTTTTGTCCATTATTTCTCCATCTTGACCCACTGTGCAAAAGACTTCATTTTTTGTCTACTTCAACATATAAAAAAATAAAAAAAATCTAAAATACGATTTTTGAGAAAATTGATTTTTAAATTTTATTTTCGATATATAAAAATTACAACATTTTTTTTACAGTGTATATTTTTTTCCAGATAGTCCCAACAATAACCTAAAACTTTGCGGAAGACACCAAACTGATCGGACAAACCGTTTCTAAGTTATATTATAATGACCGAAAATTGAAAATTATATCATAATTTTGTATTAAAATCGCTGTATCTTTAAAACGGTAAAAGTTAGCCTGATTTTTCCGCATACCTTTTTTGTTGTAAATTTTGCGTACTTGCATAAAATCAAGTTTAAGAATATTTAAAAAGTTTATTATGACCATTTTCAAAAATTCACCTTTTTTCAAAATATCATAACTTTTTTGTCCATGATTTCTCCATCTTGACCCACTGTGCAAAAGACTCCATTTTTTGTCTCCTTTAAAATATAAAAAAATAAAAAAAATCAAGAAAACGATTTTTGTGAAAATGGATTTTTAAGCTTTATTTTCGAAATTAAAAAATATTACAAAATTTGTTTTTACAGTGTATATTTTTTCCAGATAGTTCCAACAATAACCTAAAACTTTGCTGTCCATACCGATCAGACAAATAGTTTCTGAGTTTAAATTTTTTGAAAATTGTTAAGGCTTTTTTTCTTAGGCCCTTCTCAAAAGTAACGCTAGGGTAAAAATGGCGAACCGATGATGCAAATAGGCATTTTTGGGTATAAAGAAAGCGTATGCCAAACTTCTGCCAAATCAAAAAATACAAAAGTAAACCGACATTCGGATTCAAATGGAACCGCTCTATTTTTCAAATTTTCACCATATAATCTTGATAGTAAATAGATGTTTGAGACAAAGTTCCATGGTGGAGAAATTTCATAAAAACAAGTTTTTCTAAGAACAACTTTTGGTCGATTTTCAAAATTTTGATTTTTTGTCAAAATTAATACGTTTTGATGATACAATAAAAATCTTGAAATTATTCTAAACCACAATGATTACAGAAATGTTCCGTTTTTATCACGTTCCGATTTCGTCACGTTCCGATTTCGTCAACAAATTATTCCGTTTTTATCAACACACAACACATATATTTATTTTTAATTTCAAAATGTTTAGAATATAAACTGAATACTTATTTTGAAGTAATTTTAATACTTTTCAATAGCTTCAGAGTTGGATTTTCAACATTATGTTAATGTGTAGCACCATGTATCGTGGTAGGTGTCAAGTCATATACGATTCAATTATTCAATATGCACTAATCAATTGGAGTTTCCAAATTTAGCATGGTTTGTTGGAGACCAATCCTTCATTAATCGAGAGTTGCTCTGGCCACGTCCTAACAACAACTGGAATTTGTGATTGGTTGAATACGTACTTGAAAGAGTTGCAGCGACCTCTCCTTTTTCTTATATAACATGGCATCAAAGAATGAGTAGTGTGTGGTCTTCCAATTCCATGGCATGCTCTTGCAGGGCGAGCGACGGAATCAAGACCAATCGTTTTCGGTCCGCGTGGCGCGAGTGCGAAAAAAGATTCGCGTTTCTCAGTTAGTATGTATGCTTCAAATAAAACTGAAAATTGTGGCTGCTCAATCAAGGATGTAGGATCAATTGGTGAGCTCGTTTCATGCTTTTTTTTTAATCTTTAAAAAATATATGACCGCACATTTAATCGTTACAACGGTGGGACTTAAATGTGATTATTCAACAAACTATGAATGGTTCGTCACTGTAAGTGTCGGCATAAACTCTAATTCTTTTATTTTTGTTTTATATTGTCGTATAAAATCGCTTGCCTTTTACCTTTATTTTTTATAAAAAAAAGCTTTGAATGGTTCTGTCTGTTTGTCTGTGCTAGAAGTATAGACTTGCAAAACGTTAATTTTATTCAAAACACTTTGAATGGTTCGCCACTGTAAGTGTCGGCATAAGAATATTAAGTGATGGTCCAGCCAATTGATTTATTTTTTCAATTTGAGTAAAATATTGTTACACATGCTTTCGTACTAACAGCTTTTGAAATTTTGCTTTTAGCTATTTGTTCAACAAACTTTGAATGGTTCGTCACTTCAAGTAAGGAGTAAGTAATTCCTTTTTGGAAATTTTCCATGTCAATTGAAAATATTATATTCCTAAGCATGTTTATATCTCACAAATAATCGTTTTTCATGGTCTAATCGCTTATCAAAGTGAATCCTGTAACGCAGTGATTCCCAAAGTGGGCGAATTCGCCCCCCTGGGGGCGATTTTCAGGTCCAGGGGGGCGAACATTTGTAAAATGAAATTTGGGGGGCGAAAAATACTAAAAAGGGGGCGAAAGTGGGAGAAACTGAAAACTACGAATCATTTGGACAAGATACTCAATTTGATAGGAGAAAATATTCTAATAATCTGAAGATTCCACATCTGAATCTTTCTCTCTATTTGTTTGTACCCCTTAATTTTTTCTTTCAAAATCAGGATTGACAAAACTTGGATACAGAATATATGTTTGTAAAGCATTCAGTTTTTTATGCCTAAGTGCTAAATTCGCTATGAATTATGGATTGGGGACTGAAATTTAAACTGAATAAATTGATGTTTAATTAATAAAAGTCGGGTCCTCACAAGCAAAGTTTTCGACAAAACTTGTTAGTTACTTATAGCACAAACTATGAAACAAAAATCCAAAAATATTGTTTGCAAAAATCAGGTGCCAAAGTTGAAATTAATTATTACCGAAGACGTTAATCATGCAACTTAAAATAGATTTGAAGAATTATCGGATAAAAACATCCAGGTTTTAAGAAAACATACTTTTTTTTTAAACAAAATGTTCTTACATTGCAGTGCTAGTGGAAAGTTTTTTTTTGGTTTACCAATGTTCTTTTTTAAGTTTTGTAGTTTTGAAATGGTCAAACATGTATTTCACAAAATTCCCAATCAAATTAATAAGTTTCGAAATTCAGAAAGTTAGCCAAATTTATTTAGTGCTGTAAAAACTGGGTCAGTAGCATGTAATACACTAGGGTTGTTTACTGTTATGAACTGCTTATCAGTATATCATTTCAAAAAAAAAAAACGATCGTTTATTGAAATTTAAGAAAATATATCTTGATTATATTACGCAGGTCTGCAGATAGATCTTGCTTTAAAACCACATATGTTTAGCATTTTTACATCAGTAAACTTGATAACTTAATCAATTTTTGATTACTTATGATAGTATATTGGTCTTAATTTTAGCAAAGTAGAGCGTCAAATACAAATATTTTAAAAAACATATCAGGGGGGCGATTCCAAAAATATATTGGCCTCCGGGGGGCGAAAGTCAAAAAAGTTTGGGAAACACTGAACCCAACGATCCTCCTCATTAACGACCATCCCTCCCAGTAGCCTTTGTGGAGATGCAGAGGAAAACACGGTCTCCAAATAGCAAAGGTTACACACTAACATTCCTTCCCTCAAACCCACTTGATTGCAAGGACGTGACCGGCGCCGTTATTGACCATGTAGAAATAAAGGCACTGAATTATGCACACTGAAAAAAAGATTATCCCAATTTCTAGCTGATTCTTTGTGCATCTTCACTGACTGTAGTCAATCACGGAATAGCAACCATTGATATGTGTAGTCAGTCTAAGCTAAGCTATGACATGGCATCAAAGAATGTTCTATGTAAATTTGATAGACATAGGGGCTGTCCATTAATTACGTAAGATAATTTTGGCGGTTTCTCGACCCTCCTCCTTCTATGGTATGGTTTTTATATGAAAATAAAAAATAATTTGTGTGGCAGAAATCTCAAAAATCCCCCTCCCCCCCATAACCCCTTACGTGAATAATGGGCGATGCCAAATATATGTTAATTTTTTTTTATAAGGGATGCACTTGGGAATGAACTCAAGAATGTTTGGACAACGGCAAAAGATGTGAGTCTATTCGTGATCTAACGTAAAGCTAAAAGGCGAGGGTGGCGCTGTATAGATAGGCGATTGGTGCATCCCTGTCAAAGTTGGTAGTAATAACTTTAGAAGAAAGATCACCACAATTACTTTAATGATAAGATTTGGGAAATACAAAGCACAGGAAACCTTAAATATTCATTTCAGTTCGCAAACCATTCGCAACATAATTTCACATTCAATCACCAATCGGGTGTGACCAAAAATGCAAAAATGTACCTTGGCAAAAAAAGTTCTCAGTTGATAACTGCGGAAGTGTTTATAAAACACTAAGCTGCGAAGAAGGCTTTTTCTCGGTTGGGATAATGTCCTTATGATGAAAAAGCAGAAGGATGATGATGAACAGTAGAAAAATAAGTTGTTTCTTGTTTTATTTTTTCTTAAAAAAAACACTGATTAGCTCGATCCACTTCCGTGTAATTATTTTTACAAATATGACGCACCGTATGATGCAAAGGACATTTATCGTTTGGTTTATCGTTTTGTTATTCTTTATTACATTTATTGAATTGTAACCAAGAAAACTAAAACTAATAATGATTTATTACAAAGTCATTCTTGATTGATTGGAGTCTGTAGTTCTACTTTTATTACGAACCTATGAGAATGAACAATCTAGATGCTCATCACAGCTCCCAAACATAAATATTGTGCATTTATATGATGACAATGTGAATTATCCTTAAAAAAATGCCTTTTTTTTCAAATTTGTAAAATATTTTCGGTCTGAGAAAATTATTCCGTTTTTGTCAACTGAAAATTGTCGATCGTGTTGATAAAAACGGAACATACCTGTATATGGATAATTTCACTAGCAGTAGCCATTTTCGAATTATATCGAGTTTAATGCAAAAATATTATTTTAATATTAAAATAGGCCATTTTCGATAGTTATTCGCGATTCCTCAACTCCTCAATAAATGTGAACGCTAATCAAAGTTCAATCCGTCGTACTAAGAAAGAAAAAAGCTTGTGCGCATCAAATGTGTGCGCTGGTTCGGCGTAGAAAACGGTTCCTTTGATTGTGTTGTTTTCGCTGCACTGTGAGCAGCTGTCATGATCGTTCGGTTGAAAGGAATTGTGCCTAAATGTTTAGGCTGAATTTGATGGGAACTATGAGTTTTAAAAGGAAATTCATATGTTACATCAGCATGAGGAATGGAGGAAGATGCCCGTAGAACTATATATTATAGTAAAACGTTTTATTGTAACGTTGGAGTGTTGCATTTTGACCACTCACTATGTCGGCAGTGAAGCCATTAGTTGTGAGACGAATCTGAAAAAATGATTGCGACAGAAATGAAAATGATACGACGAACAGAGGTAACGTAATTTCATTGCATTATTTACAATTAAAGAGCAACATTTATCAAAACCTTATTGCTTAATGCGAAAGCCGACTTGGGAAAGATTTGTTTGGCATCGGTTTGTATCAGCATCATTATTGAAATACTGAGGAAATAGCAGGTTTTTACTGATCAAAGTTTTAAAAACGATGAATATTAGCAAACCACCTTCAACCTTTTTGTTTTGTTTATAGCAACTTTTCTATGACCGAAATGCAGATTATCGGACTGTTTTGACAAATAACGCAGCACAACAAAAAATGACATTTTTGCGTGTCTCAAGAATCAAATTATGTGTCTCCAGTAGATTTGGGGTTGCTGAATCTGATGCCGTTTTCAGAAATGTTCCAGCACGTCACAATTTTTTAACTAGAGGTCGCCAAAGTTGTATAAAATACTTGTTTTATTGATGTTTGCATGAAATTTAAGGAATGGTTTATTAAAACTTTTATGCGAATCTAATCCATCAAGCATGTAAAATACAGACTTCAACTTTCATTTCAGATATAATTCGGTTGAAATTTCACGATTAATTCAGATTCAATAGATTTTTTCAAACATGCTTGCAGTCTTCATACAAAAAACTTCCGTTTCTCTTATATGGCAAAATACAATTCTTTTCTAAACCATCAAAAAACAACTTTTGAGCATCGAAAGTGTTATGAAATTTATTGATAAGTATTGTAATACAACATGAAGCTTGAATTTGTGACAAATAAGGCAAATAAAATGCCATACAAGCTGACAAACTTGCATGCAAGTTGGCTGAAATAGTCCAATTTTGCATTTTCAACAGCCAATATCTCAAAAACTAGACGTGCTATGATATTTTCGAAAACGGCAATGGATTCAGCAACCCTTAAATAGGTAAATAGTGGTATTTTGGTGCTTGAGACGAAAACGTGTTCCGCAGTGTAATCAATATTTCCACAGGGTAAAAAACTAGGCAACCATGATGTTTCACAAAAGTTGTTGAGTAACTTGTAGGCATACCAAAGCAGCTTTAAATGATCCATATTACTGTTGTTAAATAGCAACACAAAGTCGAATTTAGTGAATGACACTGAAGGGGGCCTTACAGTTGAGGGCGAAATACGCATATCTGTCAAAAAACATAAACCCTCGTAAAATTAAATGGTATAATACTAAATTCGGTTTTCACTTACTCATGGGAAATTCCTCTAAAGTAGTGGGATTTCATAATGACCAAATGGGGCTAGACTGAAGCAAATTTTGATTGACTCTAACATTACTCAACTTTCTTCTTACTTTCAGTTTATATAACAGTGATCTCTCCATGAGTAGTTAGTAAAGGGACCATCGGCTCATGGACATAATCGAGTCATTAAGCAGAAATCCTTTGGAAAGCAATTTCGAGGACCCATCCTAGTTACCAAGAAAATTGGTTTCTAGTATGGTTCCATATATCGATATTGAGTCATTTAACACCGATTCATGTAGGTTTCACTGTATTTAGGTTTAAGCTTTTTTTTTCTGTTTAAGCAGTATTGTCAGTCAGCGACGGTATGGCATGCCACAACCACTTCAACTTTGGTGAACATTTTTATACCGTAATATTCAAATTTTAAACCCATATCCGCCCAGCGTCCTAAAAATAGGACAAAGAACCCGAACGCCCAGCGTCCTATAAATAGGACAGTACTTGTAGTGCAAAATATCTTGAAATAAAGAGGTTTAGGAGAAACTGTCTTTTGCAAAGTATATCACAGGACTGCTGACTTCCTTTTGGTAACTATTTTAAATTCAGAATTAACTCACCAAGTAGCGCACAGACGCCAAAAAATGTTGCATACAGTGTTGGACAAAAACATTTGCAACTTTTTCGATTTTCCATACAAAATGACCAACTTTGGTAAGCTAGATCTCAGTAATTTATGGACCGATTCAAATGAAATTTTCACAGAACATCAGATATAGCTTGAATTTTAATATATTTTTTGAATGATTTTTTTCAATCACGAGTTCA
>NW_018736154.1:0-3000 GCF_002204515.2 Aedes aegypti | reverse complement strand
TCAAAATGTCCGACACGCTTGCACCGGCGACAAGTTTGGTTTCGAGCTTTGCATTCCACAGACATAGCGATGTGCCCTTGCGTGCCACAGTTAAAGCATTTAATTTCTCGGCTTTGAGGCATTCGACGATTGGGCCATCGGTTAGGAACTACTGGTGGCTGTTTCATGGGTCCTCGCTTTTGAACTCTGAACACCTTTTCTGCCTGTTGTTCTCTTGACTGCTCGTTACCGTTGAGACATGTAAAGTCGTTGACCTGCTGTTCCACTCCTTCCATCATGGCACCCATGCTTTCGACTTCCGCCAACGTGATGTCCTTCTGCAGAATTCGACGACGAAGCTCTTCCGAAGCACATCCTTCTACGATCACGTCAATTACGTAGATTTCAGTTAGTACTTCGCGAACATCAGCTGCGTACTTTTCTAAACCGCAGTCTCCGAGCTGTTGTCTGATGCGTAAGACAAAATGAGCGAATCGTTCGTTTTTTTCTTGACGCATTTTGCGCAATCGACAACGTTCGAGAATATACTGGCGCCCTGGCTCGAAGTATTCATCTAGCTTGGCAATCGCATGGTCGTACCAATTCGATTTGGTCGATACCAGAGGTAGCTTATCAGCGTCGGGTAGATTCTCGTAAACACGTTGCAGTTGCTTGCCACCGAAATGAAGCAACTTCGCTCTCATCTTCTTCTGGTCCGAAACGTCATAAGCCTCGAAATAGATCTCGAGAGCCGATCTCCAACACTTCCACTCTTTGGCCAATTGGTTCTTTCCAATCTCCTCACATCGGAATGGAGGAATCGGACGAGACTCGTCGATCTGTAAATTTATAATTTTGATCAATTTAGTTTTTTTTTTTCACAAAAACCAAATTATTATCTCGTTGTGGTGTTACATGTATTGCAGTTAACAGTGACAATATCACTGCCTGCTCTGATATACGGCAATGTTTTCATCTAACGGAACACGCACAAGAAAGTTAACAAGAAACTCCTCAGAGCCTAATCTCACATACTTCTCAAAGTTATAACCTCCAAAACTCCTCAGAGCCTAATCTCACACACTTCTCAAAGTGATAACCTCCAAAACTCCTCAGAGTTATACTTTTGCTCTCCAGCATAATTATTTCTTATATTCTTTGATTTAACTTTCTCGACAGAAGTTCCTCAGAATCAACGTCATCTCCTCAGAGTTCGAAACCAATCGTTTAAGTATAGTAATCTCAACAGCAGTTCCTCAGAACTTTTTTTCTTTAACTCCTCAAAGTTTCATAAAATTGTACCCATAATTCCATTTCTTGTATTCTCCTCAGAGACAATATATTAAATCTTCATTCTATTTGTGCGTGTCCAAGATTCCAGATTCAAGATACAAAACAGTCCTTGTGAGTTGTAACTGATTCGACACCTGTTTTGTAACCTAACCTTCATTTTTCTTTCTTTTTTTTTCTCGTCCGGGACTACGCCCCGTCAAAGTTGACCCGCGTGGCCTTATAAAACAATGTGATAAAATATGCTTCCAATTTCAGTTTTCGCTGTACTTACTAGTTTTTCCATCCCATCCTCGTCGCCAGATGTAGAGGTTTCGGATGAATAGCAGCAAATCCACTCGTTTTATTCGCGTTTTAAATATATATTTTCACAACTTACTTTTCCCGCTTACAACCGTTCACCATGATAGTCACAGTCAAAATCCTCTTCCCTCCTCTCTTTTCCTTTCTACTCTCCATTTTCTATATCTCTACATATGAACTCTACATTACGCTCGTTGCACGAGGGGTGCGCCACTACAGTATTGATGAAGCACGATATCACTGCCACTGCAAGTTTTCGCACCATGTGAAAAACACGAATTGTGTTTTGGTCATCTGCATATTTTTCTCGAAAGGTTTCGGAATGAAGGAAATTTTGTGTAAGTTTCGTTAAAATTTAAACGTTCTAAAATGTTCTGTAAGTTTTTGAATGTTCTTTTGGAAAACGAGTGTGTAAACTTCTCAGCAATGCCAATTTGTTACAGATGGGACTGACTTGCGATTCACGGCAGCAAAGGGGATGAAAGAAAATTGCTAAACCGGTTTTCCACCCACCACCCACAGCGTGACAGATAAACCATTGCTCCGAGTCGCGTGCGCTCAGTTTGTGCGTGTGAGTGAGTTCGGAAAAACGAGAAAACCTATGTATTATTTTTCCTTCTTCTGTTTTTTGCTTCCTGTAAGAATTTTGTGTTGTTTCATAGCCATCAACCGTCAGCTGTCAAAGTTCAATTTTCACTTTTGGGTGCGAGCCTTCACATGGAATAGGAGACGGGAGACAGTGTTGGATTGCCTAGAGTAGGTCAGAGTGCAGAAGGTGACGAAAATTGAATAAGTACATATTCTTGGATCGGTAGTGCACCACATTTTTCATTTGATTGAATCTGTAACTCCGCGAGAAGCAATTTTCACATGGAAATTCTAGGATGTTGAAGTGATTTCTGGTGGATTTACGAATAACGATGGTGAAATCGATGGCGCCATCAGTGCATTGTGAATATAGAGCAGGATATCTTCCGCTGGACGACGGTGGTTATTCGTGAATTCAGAAATTGGAAAACCAACTAGAAGCGAAGGGAAGGATAGTGCTTTGGAAAATTTGAGGATAAGGGGGTATTAGTGTTGGGTGGGGTGCATAGAATTAGGGGCTACGCATTTTTCATCGGTCGGTGAGCAACGATTAAAGGGAAACATATTTCAAGTGATTCGATTTTGTTAGTGAATTCATGGAAAGGTGAGTAGAATTTTAATAGACGATGCTCAAAAAACAGTATCTTGGATCATTGGGTGCGGTATGAATTGTCTAAAAAGAGTCACCAAGGGATTTGACCGAGTAAAGGAAGCTGTCACCAAAAGTTATGCTAATTTTATGCATCATGTAATCGTGTGGTGAAGAGAAGATGAAAGGGGAGGACGCATACATTTATTATTTTCGGTTCTCCGCGCGCGTCCTTGATGACTTTCTGGTAA
>NW_018736153.1:0-77862 GCF_002204515.2 Aedes aegypti | reverse complement strand
ACCATTAGATGCTCTTACCAATTTATAGTGGGTTCTAGGTGCCCTGGGGGAGGTGGCCAATTAGGAACATGTGCGGTGCAATATCAATGTGGGTGGAAATTTTAAGATTTTTGAACGTGATGCTTTCGAGATTCCAAGTACCCCGGGAGATGTGGCCAATAGGGTCCTAACACGAAAGAGCATGTTACTGCAGCTACTTTAGCAATTTTTCCCGCTCAAATAACGGATATATCATATTAAAACTATTATACAAAAATTGGATCCATAAATGAACCTTGACACTTGAGATCATGTTTGACGTTCGCTTAGTGGACAAAAAACCTCAGGGGTTTTGGTTTTAACACTGGGGTGGTTCCTATCTGACATTTTGGAAGGGACACGGAAAACAAAATAAACCCAAAATTTGAGTTTAAACCAAGGGGTGTGACAAAATCTATAAAAACGTAAAAAAAATGTTTTTTTTGTACTTAAACAAATGAAAAACATTAAACAATTGAGTAGACATGTGTTTTTGGCCTAAACATAAGCGTTTGGAACTAAAATTGGGACAGGGCTTTAGGACCCCCAAAAAATGTCCAGAAGTGTATCAGTATAGGCAACATACTTCACGATTTTAAAAGCTGAGGCTTCCAGAAGCATTTTTAGAACAACCATCTGCTATGGCCACTCTATAGTAGGTACAAGGTACCCTGGGGGATGTGGCCAATTTCGTACCTGACCGTTATTATATCAATATGGGAATCGCACGAATACATTTATGATTATATGAAATGAAAACAAACCAAAAATTTAAAATTATAGCAGAACGAAAACAAAATATGATATCAAATATTTCAATGATGAATATCAAATTATGATAGCAACCTGATGCTGAAAACACGATATGCTTTCGACTTGCTTTCTTTGTTATGTTGGACTTTGCTCGGGTAGGAACAAAGCCATCTTGGCAACAAAGTTATATCAGCTTCTGTTATTTTTAACAGCTTTTGTTATAATATGAAATAATCTTGTTATGTGATTCTGGTCGGGTGTCTGAAATAAGTTTTGGAGGAATATCAGGAGGAGTCCCAGAAGTAATCTCTGGAAAAGTTCCCTGAGGAATGCTTGGAGAAATTCTAGTAAAGATTTTACTGGGGAAGTCTATGGAGGAATCACTTGAGTCATTTCGGCAAAAATTCCTGGAATAATCCTTGAAGGGATACCTGGAGGTACTCCTGGCGAAATTCCTAATTGAATTGCTGAAGATATTATTAGAGCCCTATCGGAACTGAGCGAAAACGAACAATATTTGTTTCTTGGAGGAATCTCAGGAAAACCGCTTGTGGAATACATGGAGAAATCGTTGTAAGGATAACAGTAGAGATCATCTTGGATCTTATAACTCCTACACATAAGGCTACAGCACGTACACAGTACGCAACCAGTGAATTACAACATCATTAACCCTCTTGGTAATTATCTAAAATTTTGAAACAACCTCAGGAGCCAATACCGGCATTGAAAGAGGAAAACAAATTATTACTAACTAGGGTACCGGTACCAATGGTTGTAATGTACCAGTAGATTGAACTATGGAATGAAACGTACATTTTTCGATAAAAACGGCCTGTGCTATTTTAGGTGGACGGATCGCCTCTAGTTTAACCGATTTGCTAAATTTCAGCTTTTTATTTTATCAAAAAGTCATATTAATAATAAAATTTACGCAAAAAATTTGCCCCCCTTGCACCAGTAGTTGCCGTCGTGTTCCAGTAGTGGATCAACGAATGGAAGCAGTTTTTAAAATGGATGTATAAAAATGAAGAAATGGAAAAAAGAGGCAACCATTTTTCTCCATCGTATCGAAAACTAGATTGTGCAGATTTTCCGTTTTTTAATTATCGCGTTACGGCGCGTGTCGAGTCCGGAAAACGGTGTTCCAGTGTAGTGGAAAACGGTTCCGCCTGGGAATCGCCAGAAACTTGTGAAGGGGACCGATTTTCGAAGTGAGGGGGATAAAAGAAATTTTTCTCCTCGAGTTTCGGCCGGACGCAAAGGAAGAAGGGAGCAAAACGCGTTCCACTGGTCAGCCAAAAGAAGCGCCCATCGCAATAAAAGCAGTAGCCCCACTGGGTGGAAGAGAAAAAAAGGGCATTCGAAGGGGGGCCCGTGTGTTTTCTATCAATCGAATGTGGAAGTGTTTTGATGTGAATGCTGGAGTAGCCCTTACGGTAACCATTCCTGTGCCAGACCATCCCAAAAGTCTGGACTGAAACAGGAAGACACTTTCCATTTCCAGAGTGGGATTGTCGTGACGGAATCCGGATTTGAGTTGCAAGGTAAAATTGATTTTCTATCAACCATCGCATGGAAAAGGATATGTTATTACGTTTTGGTTGTGGGTATGGTTTGGGTTGCCTCAATCCGGAAGTGAAGGAATTTAAGCCTAGGATGGAATAGTGAAGTGGATTTCGTACAAAAATTCATTGATATTTTGCTGCGTATCCATTTTGACGTTCACTGCTATACTAATGTAGTGTTTCTGAATATCAGGTTGAATCAAATCCAAACGAGTAGTGTTGAGGAGGATCTTCCTTATTTAGCATAGGCGGCACCAGCTTATTAGAGGAGGGTAATGTTGAGGCCCAAGTAAAAATGGAGCAAAGGTCAAAAGTGAAAAAGCAGTTTTCACCGTTAAAATCGCCAAATCGAAAAAATAAAAACACAGTGTTTTATTTGCAAAATAAAAAGGCTGTGTGTTTTATTTTTTCTGATTTGTTGATTTCAGGGGCAAAAACTGCTTTTTAATTTTTGACATTTGCTTCATTTTTACTTGCACCTTAATTTTATGAGAGCATACATAAAAACTTAACTTAGTACACTAAGCAAAAGTTGATAATTTCCAATATAATTCTCTATTTCATAACTGTTAAATGCACTTGAGTGTTTCAGTGTCATTTTGATGTTGCAGATGTACTCACAGGGCTATTAGCAGGCCACTTTTTAGTGACATGGCCACAAAAGAGTCAATGTTCGTAACAAAAAATTACTGTGGCCACCTTGTGCACAAAAAAAAATTACCATTACCCACAGTTATGGATCAAATAGTGTGGAGTTCAACCTATAAAATTCTTTAAACCGACATGAAAAACCTAAAATTGTAATTTAAAAGCATGAATTGAATCGTGTAAAATTAGAACTTCGGTTAATAAACGGTTTTCAGTATTTACATAGGATTGCATAAAAAATTAAAATTGTATCGGTTTCTGAAAACTATATTATGGATCAAATTGTGACATAGGGTGCTGGTACCAATGGTTGTAATCTGAGAAGAGACTCGCGGAGACGGTCTTCTTTTTCTGCAATTGCTGCGTTTTTTTCTTATTCCACTCAGTGTTTATATCAAGTAGTTGTGTTTGATCCTTCGACCTTGACGCTTGCTCCTGCGGGGGCCGGCGATGAGGGCAGGATCAAAACTGTCGCGCATCGGTCGAGTAAAGTGAAAAAGTGCCGCGTTCGATTAGTTCTTTTTTGATCTTTCGACGTTGACGCTTGCTCCTGGGCAGTGCGTCAAGAAAACCCGAACAGTCGTCAGTTGTTTTCCCTCTCGGGTGACGCGCCTATTTTCTCTGAGTGGTTTTATATAGCCGAGCAAACGAGTGAAGCTGAAAGTGGATTGTTGCTGCTCAAGGATAACGGTTCAATTGGTGAGCTCGTTTCATGCTACTATTTCTAATCTATAAAATATGTATGACTGCACCTTTAATCATCACAACGGTGAGACGTAAATATGATTTTTTCAAAAAACTATGAAAGGTTCGTCACTGTGAGTGTCGACATAAACTCTGATTCATATATTATTTATGTCTAATTTTTTTTTTCAAAACACCTTTTTCTCTTTATCTTTATTTTTGTAATTAAAAAAAAAACTTCGAATGGTTCAACACTACGAGTGTAGACTTGCGAAAGGTTCACGTTATTCAACAAACTTTGAAAGGTTCGTCACGTCAAGTGTCGGCATAATTTTTCTCTACATAGGTATTGTTCATATCAATGAAAAAAAATATATTTACATATAAGCATGTTTATATCTCACCAATATCTATTTATCATGGTCTAATCGCTTATCAAAGTGAATCCTGTGACCCAACGATCCTCCCCATTAACAATCATCCCTCCCAGTAACCTTTGTGGAGATTGCAGAGGCAAACACGGTCTCCATTATAGCATAAGGTTCACACACTAACATTCCTTCCCCCAATCCCACTTGACTGCAAGGACGTGGCCGGCGCACGTTATTGACCCTGTATAAATAGAGGCACTGAATTATGCACACTGAGGAAGATTATGCCAATCCCAGCCGAACTTCTAGTTGATTCTTTGTGCATTTTCACTGACTTCGGTCAATCACGATAGCAACCATGGATATGTGTAGTTCAGTCTAAGCTAAGTAAGCTAAGCTGGATGTATAAAAGAAGAAAAGTCCCAGAGATGTTCTTTATGCTTCATTCGAAAGATATTAGTTGCTGTTCGAGGGAAAAATGTTAAACCTATGTAAATATTTATCATTTTGATTAAAATTCCTTGTATCATTCCCGAACGTCTACTACTGGAGCACTAGCGCAACTCCTGGAACACGTGTACCAATAGTGGCTCTAGCAATTTTATGTTAAAAAATAGCTTTATCACACTTTTTATATTTTTCCCATATAGTAGAGGTTAAAATCTATCTGTTGACGTCAAAGATTTCTGTTAAGTCTTTTCGTTATTTTGTTATGATTTTTTATAGCTTAGGTAGTCCACTAATGGCACCGGCGCCCTAATTGCGAAAAAGCTCAAAAACTTGCTGTGCAGTTTGAATGCGCGCACAATTTTAATTTAGGACAAACTAGTCCAATTGGAAATCAAGTTACTCAGGACTTCGAAAATATTCTCAATCAAGAGAACATTTTTGAAAATGCCTGGGAGACTGATTTGGAAGAAGTGAGAACTATTATTAAAAAAAAAATAAAAAGTATGAGAGCTCCTGGCGATGAAGGAATTTTCTACATTCTCATCAAGAAACCTTCGGAAAGTAGCTTATCATTCTTCGTCAATGTCAATGTCAGATTGGGTTCTCTTTTTCATAATGATTACTTGGACTGGGGAAAATCCAAGTAAATCATTTATTCCATTTTTGATCTCTACAGGTGAGTCACTTGAGAGACCTTTCAAGGCGACTTTGAACAAACGTTCAGTTTTGTCGTCATAAGTAAAAAAATGTGCTTCTTCTCTTCAACATGTTTGACAAGAGGTTCGCGATCTTTAAGAGTTTCCGGCAAAACGCGACAGTCTCCTTTCTTTGCGATTTGGAAGGAAACCTTGATTCCCCTAATGGAGTTCAAGATCTCCAGCCTAAATCCCCCAAATTCGGAACAACTGACCACGATAGGCGGCACTCTTTGCTTCCTCACTTGAATAAAAGAGCCTGGGCTAGAGGCTGCTTCGATTTGGTGTTCGGAAAATTTGTCTAGAGCATCGAACTGATTGCTCATTTCGATACAATTTTTTCCCAAGACGGTGTCCAAGAAGGATTACCACCGCTAGCTTTCTCCAACGGGTCCAACGAAAAATCAAAGGCACGGGTCCAAACAAGGATCGTAAAGGGCTCAATAGTAGAAAAAATAGTACTGAAAAGTACTGTTTTAGTAGCACTGAAAAGTACCGTTATTAATTTTAGCACTGAAAAGCACTGTTTTTGTAGCACTGAAAAGTACTGTTTTATTGCTTTAGGTAGTTTTTAGGGAAAAAATCCAAGAGCAGAGAGAATTCGTGTACGCACAGCAAGAAAGTACGATGCGCACTGATTACTGTATATCTTCCTTACTCTATGGTCCATTAAATATCGAGTTATGGAGAGTTGAGTGTATATGTTTTTTCTTCTAATTTGGCCGTAACGGAAATGATATTCTAATGTAATATTTTTATGTTTTTGGAGGCCCAAGTTAACACGCAGCTTTATAGTTAGACCAAAGGGGCATGAGTTTGAATCCCACCGGTAGAGGATCTTTCCGGGTTGGAAATTTTCTCGACTTTGCAGGTATAAAGTATCATCGTGCTTGCCAAACGATATACATAGGCACAAATAGTCAAATGGCAAACCTCTCCGTTAATAGCTGTGAAAGTAATCATAAAAACACTAAGATGAGAGGCAGGCTCTGTTCCAGTAGGGACGTAACGCCAGGTATATGGCATTACGTCCATTTACATCTGGATGAAAAATCGTGTATTTTGAGCCGTCGCATGTTGGAACTATATGATGGTCTGAAAATGTCCACATCACACCCTAGCGGAACCGGTTCCGGAATACTCCGAAAAACCGGCCAGATCTAAATGTTGGTCCTCTTAGTGCTCTTATAAATCGGAATGAAAAACCATGACATTTGAATCGTCGTTATATACATGTATATGAACTGCTGAATATGATATGACGCCAAATCCATCTGGAACAGGTTCCAGGTTCCTTGTTCCCTTGTGCCCAGAATGGCCATACTCACTAACAACTTCCAGGGTTCCATTCTTGAGTTCCATATCTTTCATATAAAGCTAAAAGAACGAAAATCGGTATGAAAATGGATTTTTGGGAGCGTTTCAAAGTCATGGGTCATTTTTGACCCTTAATGCATAATGTGTAAATTTTTCTTAATGCACAAGGAAGGTTAACGTATACCGTTTATATGCATATATTGCAGTTTTTGCTTGGGATACTAGACAATTTCCATAAAGATCCTTTTTAAAATACTAGGACAACTCTTAAATGAATGCATATATTAAATTGCGACTCAAGCATTCACTAATTTAGAGTTCATTAATATAATTAGTAAATATCAATGAAACGTGTACAACACAGTTCTTCTTGAAAACTGTGTGAGATTTTATAAAATATGTTTTGAAGAAATTTGTAAGAAATCTACTGTTCATGAGGCACTTTTGCGGAAACAATTGAGCATAGCATTGAAAAAACTCTTCCTAAAATCAATAGTTTTTATTTTTAATTTCTTAAATACATTTTTTTTATTTCTTGACATTGTTAATTATATTTTCATTTGTTAAAAAATGCAAAGGCTTCTAAATATTGTGTAATGATTTTGCCTAACAACTCCTTAAGAAAACATTTTTTTAGTTGTTTTCGCAAGAGTCTTCCAATAAGTGGAAGCAAATTCGTCAAATTCTTAGAATAAAATGCAATAAAAAACTTTTTATCAATTGTTTAGTTGAATCAGAGGAAATAATAAGATTCGTTATACCATTTAGAAGTTTAATACCTAAATAGTAACATGGAAAAATATGAATTTGTTTTATTAGTTAATTAAAAGTGCATGGAATTTGCAACGAATTTATAAGCATCCCTTACTCAATAGCCTTGTTTCTGTGATACTCGTGTTAGTAATTTACTTAAAGAAAATTTCAACTGTTCTAGAATCTCCAACACTTCCCCTTGGTTGAATTTCAGAAATGGTATTTAATGTGATCTAAAATTTATTAATGCTAAATCATCTCCAGCGAATCAAAATTAAAAAAAAAAAAAACTATAGTCAGTCAGCGTGGAATATTTTCATTCTAGGGAGAAAATAAATTCAATCTTTTTAACTCATGTTTGCTTATCACTGACACGAAATTCTCTGAAAATGTTGTTCAGAATTCTGTAAGAGTTCCTCCCACGTGTAGAAATTTTTGAATATTCTGCCCAGCTGCACAGTGATGTCAAGGCGGGGAAAAAAAAACTTTCACTACCAATTCTGAAAGTATTTTTTGTATTTCTCTTCTAAATTCAAACCCAGAATTTTTTGAAGTTTAAATAAAAACTGATTTTTTTACATTTCCTCAAAGAACGTTATCAAAATTCTTGTGTTTGTGCTCCCTAGTAAAATGTATGTGGAATTATAATCAACTTCGACTAAATTTTCAAATGTGAGCACACACTCGAATACATGCTTAAACAATACATTTTTATACCAACCTTCAGAAAATCAAAGGTTCATCTTGAGCAAACTTGCACACCATAATTTTCGGTTGGTTGAAGAATTTAGGTGTTACAAATCTGTATGGCCAAAATGTTTAAATGGATCCAATGAACATTCTTGTTTAAATGTTGAAACAACATTTACAAATCATTTGAAAAATTCTAATGCAAATAAGTTGAAGGTCTTTGTATCATGTTTTGTTGTTGCTTGGCTGATGCGTCATATAACTTGACAGATATGATGATCATGATGATGATGAGGTTATCATGATCAAAGAAGAGTCTATAATGCGATGAAGATAAATAGTTTCAGACGGCAATTATCTGGTCATTCATAGTAAGGGATTTTCATTTGGGCATGAACAATCCATTTCAAGACTTTCTATACCATTTGTATGGAGATAAATCACTGTGAGCTGTAATGAAAGGCCTGTTCAAGATTATCTGTCATAATGATCTACTGTACTCTGATATCCCTGTTCAAGATGCTCTTAGGCTTCCAAAAAGACTGTTTAATTCTTATCAAGTTTATTTGAATTTTTTTTATTTCCAATAGGCTAATATTTTCAAAGCTGAACGATCACTTCGACATCTGGTGGCTAGTAGGAGAACCGTCATAAAAGAGGTTGGGTTGAGAACGCACCGTGTGCAGCATAGGAAGGAGCACACATATTACACTATTTCTCGGAATAGTTATGTTGTAGACGATCAGAGAGCATTGAAAAACATGATAAACTTTTTTTTCCTTCGAAAATGTACAGATCCGGTCAGTGCTCATGTACGATTAGTGGGATAAAATTGGAAAATTGGTGTTTGGCTACATAGGTTATAAACTTCCGGATTCTTTGTTTGTGGGTAAATTTGTCGTGAAATCACGCATATCGCAAGGATAAAGGGTCAAAATGATTATGCCAATGGAAAATAGTTTAATAATTAATTGATTATGAGCTAATTTTTGGGTCGAAAAATTGAATTTTGGACGAAAACAAACATTTTCAATGACATTTCTCTCCTTCTTCCCTAGCGACCTCTATGATGGTGGCCCATTAAATTTGCCTATAGAACCTCCAAATAAATACCACAAACTTGATTTTTGCTCAAACCAGTTTTAATGGCTATTAAAAACCATTAAAGATTAAGCAAGTAACCATAATGTTAAAATTTGAAATAAATGTATGGGAATTATCCAAAATACTGAAAAGTATTTGAAAGCGATTCAGGAATTGTTCAAATTTTCCATTATTATGTTAAAAAAATTTTGTTGGAAATTTGTTTTAGGAGGCGCCCTTTTTGAATAAATGCCTTTCAAATTAACAAAATACTTTACGCATTTTGGCGCCCCCCAATGGCTGGCGCCCTTGGCGGGTGCCAACCTGGCCAACCGCACGCTACGGCACTGGTTATAACAAGAGTTGACTATAACACGAAAGGCTTCAACCTTGTGTGAGAAAGAATGAATATATTAACCAAATTCGACATTCGTTGAAATCCACATATATTGAATTGGAGAAATGATTCCAATTTTATTGCACTACTAATAGGATTTATTACTGCGATACTAAAAAGCAGGAAAACTGCTGGAAACTGATGGCAATGAAACCAAATTTATTGATCGTGATCGACTACTTGTTTGGTAGCAGCTCTTTTGAATTTACATATTGTTTGTCTTACTCATATCGCACTCATCATCATCGAACATAAATAATAAAGCAGGGAAGCCGGATCGTAAAACAGATTACCCAAAAATAAAATTGAATGCTCTTCGAGAACGATCTTTAAAGCCTACCATCCATCCGATTGACGGGAAACTCTAGTATTATTGAATTAAATACCCATAATAAAATAATGCCATTGTACTCTGCCAAAGAGCTTTTCGAAAATCACCGTTTGTCTATATCAGATTCTGTCTGGCTTCAGGCAACCAGCGGAAAATACAATGACTAAACTTTGCAGACTCCAACAATATTTAATTGGTCTGCAATTGCCGAGTGCGGAACCACAAGCGTCACACAACGTAGGTACCTACATATTTGCTTCGCACAGCTTGGCAAGCAAAGCATAGAGATAGAGATAGTAATGTTTTAGTACGGCGAGAGAAAGGTAAGACGGTTATTTGCATAACAAAGACAAACGTCGTCCTGATGGGTGGCTCAACTTTTACCGAGACATAAAAGCTGCATCAGTTTTCCTGAAATCGACAGCCAGGCAAGTTGACAAATGTTCTGACGAGATATCCTCCTTGTTCGGGACATTACCGAGTAGAGGGGAAGCTTTAAAATTTTATTGCATTGCAAAATGGTACGTTCGGTATAAATTATTGGAACTGCCTACACGTTGAGCTGGATTTACCTGGATGTAGTCTATCTTCGAAGAACGAAAATTGAGCAGCACGTTTTAAAAAGAGTATGAACGTTGATGACCATAAAATTCGTAGTTGATGCTCCGTGATTAACTTATTGCTTACAGCATTCGGGGAAGGAAAGGAATGTTAGTTGGATAGCCACTATTACCAGATACCGAGATCACTCCTGTATCTCCACAGTCGTTATGGAGAGGAATTTGTGCTACTGGGAAGTAGAAACACAGCTTTGTTCTTAAGCCGAAGTTTCGATTTTCTGTTAATAAGTGGATAAAGACATTTTATATATTCGTTACATTTGCTGAATGCCTTCAATGTGAATGTTAAAAGCTATTTTTTTACCTGCCCTAGATATTAACTTCATCTGACCGATTGATTGGAATCCCCTCATCGTGGCAACATGTCTATTTGAAAATTTCGATAAAGTGCTTTTAGAGGAATTGTTCTGATGTGCGGAATATTATAAGATAAACTTTAGAAACATTAGGAGCAATTTCCATTTTTACAAGTATGAGAAAAAAATCGCAACTTTATTTGCAATCTACAACAGATGACATGCAGGTTTTGTCGTTTGGCGGAGAGTCTGTGTCATCCGCAAACAAGGATTTTTAACATCCTGAGTAACTCAGATGAGTCAGTGTAAAAGTATTGTATATATTGGTCCCAAAATGCTGCCTTGGGTAACACTAGCTCTTACAGGAAGTATTCAGACTTTCGATTATTTAACAATGTATGTTGGAAAATTAAAGTTTCGTTCTCTTGATTGAGAATATTTCGAAGTCCTGAGTAACTTTTTCAATTGACTCGTAAGTCCTGAATTAAAATTGTGCACGCTTTCAAACTGCATAGCAAGTTTTGACCTTTTTCGCAATTAGTTAGTAATAATTTGGTTGGTTGTTTGACTTTATTAACGAGATTTTAGCCCTGGCTAGCATCGGGACCAACGCTTACTTCCCTTCGAAGAAGTCGTCACTATAACTTTTACGTCATAAGTGACTATGTCGGGATGGGATTCGATCCCAGTCCTCGCGTGAGAGGCGATGTGTTCTAACCACTACCAGGTCCGTCCCCGAGTAATAATTGTTTTCCTCTTTCAATGCGGTATGTCCAATTGAGAAATCTTATTTTCAAAATTTGTGTTCTTAATTCTGCAAACGTTTCTTGATTTCTTTCTGCAAATTCTGCCATATAATTTTCATAGCAGGATCGCGAGTGCGTTGAAATTGCCTTCTCTCATGTTTTTTAAAGCGGATCAAGAGTTAAAGTGCAGAAATGGCTCAAAAGTCAGAACAGAAAAAGCAGTTTTTCTCCTTTCAAATAATAAATTGATGAAAATAAGAACACACAGCCTTTGGCAAATGCAAGAGCTGTGTGTTTTTATTTTCTTCGATGTGTCTATTTAATAAGAGAAAACTGCTTTTTCAGTTTTGACTCTTGCACCATTTTACTTGGCCAAGATCATGTCAATATTTACGGATTCAAATTTTAATTCACATTTGGAATTGCAATGCTTCTGGCTTCAACAATGGAATTTGTTAAAGTTTCAAGAGCATTGTCGATATTTAGTTTTGTTTGTAAAGAAATGTTAACATCTTTAATCTTGATCAATATATGTTTCATATATATTCCATTGGCTCGAAAATAATTGAAAGTGCAGCTGATAGGATTGAGAATCTCTTCATGCATATTTGAAACGTAACAGGGACATGATCCGAATCAAAATCAGCAATGCGTATGAGTTGTCTACAAAGATGACTAGAGCGGTTAAGACCAAATCAACCGTAGAAGGATTTCTAGAAGATGAAAAACATGTAGGGCTATAGAGTATTGAATTGAGATATATCCTAAAGAGCACTCATAAATAAAATTCTGCCGTTGGAATTACTTTGAGAATTATTCCATGACCGATGTTTTGGCATTAAATCACCAAATGACAAAAATTTTTGACTTATTGCGAGTCAATTTTCACAAGTCAGTTTGAAGCAAATCAACTTGCTGTCAGAGCATTGAAAAGGCAAATAGCAGCTATGAAAGTATATTTACCAAGCTGTTTCAACGGAAACACCTAAAGTTTCAAAACTTTAGTTTCAATGACGAAACCAGTTGATAACCAGGCGTATAAAACGCCCATGAATGATGATTGCAACTACCTCACATGCCCCATCAAGTCGATCATTACGATAAACAAAAAAGTTAGGATCTTTTTTTATGTTTGGATCCAGGTTTTAAATACGTTTAAGTAATAACTGCTATATGCATGTTATAGCTGTAAGAAAGTTAAACAGCTCGTCCTCTTGACCATTCATCCAATTTAAAATATTTAAATTATTACTTGATCTATCAGAAAAACGTATCCAATAACAATTTGATTAGTAAATTTTACACCTACTTGGACTGCTTCAGTCATAGTGGTGGCTTTAACATTGCATCAATCATTAGATTCTATTGTTCGATTAGAAAAATAAATCAGAGGCAGACATATCACTTAAAGTGGGTACATTGGTGATTTTCCATAAGAATTTTCGGTAGACGAATAGGCGGAGTAGAAGTTTCCTGTGCGCAGGGTTTTTCCATTTGATTTGAAACAAGTAGAAGGTACTCGCAGCATGAAAGGGGAGAGTTCAAATTACCTGCTACGATATCGCAAAGGATTTTCCTTGGATAGATACATTCGAATTAAAAGATTCGAACGCTACCCGACGATTAAAATTAGTTTGTGAAGGAGCATGATTATGATCTTCCTGATGGGTATGATTCCTAATCAAGCGATTTAACTGAAAAATGACCATTGTTCGATACTCTACCAGGCAAATTCCGGAAACGACCGTTATCGTATGTTCATCTGCCTGACACGAGCATCGACGAATCTCCTTCGCGAAGGCCATCCCAAGAATTGGACTTATGATTACCCCGCAATTCGAGCATATAAAGCGTGAGAAGAACCTCCGCAAATCATGCATTATGCATCCATGCGACAAAGTTTTGTACCATGACCACACTTTTGGCACCGACGGCACTGAGTGGGGTTCTGGTAATTTCCTCCAGGTTTCTGGAAATGTTCCCATGTCACACGACATCGAACTTTAGTATAGCTTTTTCTTAAGCTATAATATTATTTAGATCTTTATGGTTAAAGTGAAGTAAATAATATTCTTGAGAAAGCCCTGTTGGATAGTCGGCCCTCACCTTCGAATAATGGAGATGTGCTTCCGACTCCAACACTGATGAGACCGGTTGGTTGATGTTGCTTACGAGGTAGGAGTGGTGGGCAAGCTGAGCGCACTTTCTGTCGTGAAATGTTAGTGGTTGGTTTCCATGCGTTTGGGGTTCTTGGTTCACTTCGGTCACTTGGCATACACAAAATCTTACATCTCATGAATTAACAACACTTTTATTTGAATAAAAAACTACAATCTACATACTACATTTATTTTGTAAACTAGACCAAACACATATAACTATTGCGGTGACATATACCCGGCGGAGATCGAATTGTACTTGCGGCAGATACTCTTTCTGGTCATCAGTTGACCCACGGTCTTCTCTGTGCACGGCCAGTGTAGAGAATCTCCTGTGATGATCGGCTGTCCATCGGGATTTAGATCACATTCAGTTCTCCTTCTCTTATCTCGAATACAGATCCGCTCGCATGACGATAGCCTTGCAACTATGTGTGGATGCTGTGCCAACAGATACTAGATCAGAGACGTTGTATGATGGGTATCGTTCTGCTATCCAGCTAGGCCGTAGTTACGAACAATAACGTTGTTAATTTGGGTCAAACGAAAGCGAAAGTTGAAAAACTGCATACTGCAAGTCAGGGTTGTAGCTTCTGGGGGATATTCGTACAAGCCCTTTCCGAACAATGCCATATTGGGTTCTTATTTTCATAATGATTACTTGGATTGGGGAAAATCCATGTAAATCATTTATTCCATTTTTATCTCTTCAGACCTTTCAAGACGACTTTGAACAAACATTCAGTTTTGTCGTCATAAGCAAAACAATTGTGTTTCTTCTCTTCAAGATGTTTGAGAAAAATGTCGCGATCTTTGAGAGTTTCCGGCAAAACGCGACAGTCTCCTTTCTTTGCGATTTGGAAGGAGACCTTGATTCCCCTAATGGAGTTCAAGATTTCCTGCCTAAATCCTCCAAATTCGGAACAACTGACCACGACAGGCAGCACTCTTTGCTTCCTCACTTGTATCAAAGAGCCTGGGCTAGAGGCTGCTTCGATTTGGTGTTCGGTAAATTTGTGCAGAGCATCGAACTGATTGATCATTTAATGCAATTATCATCATTATCTATTGCACCCTTGGAAGAAAGTGCGCATTCCGGAGAAACGCGCTTTCTCTCATTCTTGCCACGATTAATGATTAAAATCCTCTTTCTTGGAAGGACGTTTTGAATTCAGAGATTCACTCTTCCTTTTGTTTGTAGTTGCAACCATGTTTAGTGAATAAACAAAAGAAGAAGTGACCTTCTAAGAAGTTTTTTCCCAAGGCGGTGTCCAAGAAGGATTACCACCGCTAGCTTTATCTAACGGGCCCAACGAAACATCAAAGGTACAGGTCCAAACAAGGATCGAAAAGGGATCAACAGTAGAAAAATAGTACTGAAAAGTACTGTTGAAAAGTACTGTTTTTGTAGCACTGAGAAGTACTTCAGATAGTTTTTAAAAACTACCAAGAGCAGAGAGAATTCGTGTATGCACAGCACGAAGGTACAATGCGCACTGGTTCTACTTAGTGCTGTTTTGTTGCTTTTTAAAACATATTTCTTCTTCTTCTTGGCATTACGTCCTCACTGGGACAAAGCCTGCTTCTCAGCTTAGTGTTCTTATAAGCACTTCCACAGTTATTAACTGAGAGCTTTCTTTGACAAAAGTTGCCATTTTCGTATTCGTACATCGTGTGTCAGGTACGAAGGTACTTAATGCCCAGGTAAGTCAAGGAAATTTCCATTACGAAAAGATTCTGGCTCGACCGGGAATCGAACCCAGACACCTTCAGCATGGCTTTGCTTTGTAGCCGCAGACGCTAACCACTCGGCGAAGGAAGTAAACATCCGTCAGCAAAAATAATTATTGTACGCACAGCACGAAAGTACGATGCACACGGCAGAGTATTGCGAATATTTTGGTAAAATTTAGCTTTCGTCGAGTTAGTTGCGCGCCGGCCAGTTACGCGCCAGGGTTACGCGCTGTCCAGATTCATTGTTTGTGGCCAACGAAAACGAGGATAAATGTCAAAACTGGCTACCAGCAGACCGTTGTGAAGTGTTTATGCATGCTGCAAGGTACGGTATAAATTTTGGTCCGTTTAAACATCAATTGACTGTGATACAAAAGTTGCAAAACTTTTTTAATTTTTCTGTGGTATTATAATTGTGCGCCAGGGAGTTGCGCGCAGTGTTGGTTGGATTGAATGCTAAATACTGTTAAGGGCAGATTTGCTCTTAGCAGGGAAAATAAGCGCGCTGTCCATGATAAGAAATTCCACCCTGGCGCATAACTGATTGACAGTCTTTTGAGAGAGAGAAACTAAAATATATCTCAAGAAGCGCAATAACATTCATTTTTCATTTCACCATGACTCACCTTGCTCTCATAATTGCATTTCATAATTCTCTATCATCCTGCAATCTAGCTATGTACTTCCTGCATAGCTACTGCATCTTCTGAAATTCGGTCAAAAACGTTGGTCGAGATGATAAAAATAGTCCAAACTGTGAGACCATGACAGACTTCACCATCCAGCCAGCAGTGAAGCCGCGAAAGATGCGATTGGGCGTGAAATATATTAGCATCAATCACTTCTTAGAGTCGGTATTGCTGTCTTACTGTACATAGATACTCGACATTACATACTGAACTCCGTCGCACTTATAGACGCGTCAGTGAACTGTTTAGCAGTCGTGTGTGTGATGATGCATGCATTTAATTACAGTTCATAATTGCACAATATAACACTTGTTGAAGTAAGCATAACAAATGATGAGGAGGTGTTCATAAGGAAAGAGAATGTTCATTAAGGCCGCACGGGACGTCATTATAATCATCCTATCCATTTGAAGAAGCAGATCTCAAGTACCACTCAATATAGGGATGTGAAAAATTATCACTATATTCTATATATGTGGTGCACAATCGATTAAATTTTCAGCTTCATCGGTTCACTAAAACTCGAGATTTGCTTCGGCAAAGTTTTGATGATAATTGTTAGAGTGAGACAAAAGATAGGGAAAATAACACGGTCTCCGTGTCCCCTTAATTATGTCACACAAAATTTATCCATTTTATCACATTTCAGAAGAGTTCCCCTATAAAATGTTTAATGGGTTTTCACATCTTGTTAATATGAACTTCATACACATCACATCAGCACCTCAAGGCTTGTCTCTGTCTCTATCTGCACCCAAGTATTACAATTATATTAGAATTAACGTTCAAGTCTAACCTCGCTAGGAAAAAATGTCTTCTTTATTTACTCGTCATCGATTTCACCCAGATTGATCAGTTATGATACTGCTGTGTTAAATAAATAGTAATGACATATCTGTTTGAATACAGCACAATCCATAAAAATGCTAGCTAACAACCTAAAGAACAAATATTTGGAATAACAACCGCGTTTAACTCATACAATTACCACATGAACCACAAAACCATCCAGAGCATTAACAAAAACTACATTGAGGAAAACAGCGAGACAAACATAACGAAAGAAACTAATTTACCACCAATTGCTTTGTCAGGCGACACCCACCGCAAAATCCAATCTTATTGTCCGACTCTTAGTATGCTAGCAACAATTTGCATTCTCATTATCTGCCTTCACAAGTTATACTAAATAGCGATGCACATTTAGCAGCAATGAATTGTCTATTATGAAGAGATCTGAAAAAGACATAACACCCCGCAAAAACATGTTTTTTACAAGTTCTCAAAAAACTCTTCTAATATTAGATTTGTGTCGATATTGATCATTCGTCATCTGGTTTTTGAAGTATTTCTATGTCAAATCATACAACCGGTTGAGTTGTGTTTTTTGAGCATTCATCCGCATAATAGCTGTTTGACACAATGCCGTTTGGCATAATTTCCATTTGGCATAACTAAGAAAAAAAGGTTGAATTTGATCAAGTTGCTTTCACAGGGCGGTTACTTTTTTTATTTTGAAATTCCCCTGTTATTCCGATATATTTTTCAAATTTTTCCAGTTTTCCAATTGTGCCGAAACGGAGACGAATATTATTTAGGCACTTTTAATTTTTTTCGGCATGGATTTTCTTAAGCCGCTGAACTCATATTTGCCAGCAATATGCTCCTTACTTAAGGTGAAGATAAATCGAAGCCAAACCTCAAATTTTCAAGAGCACAAATCTGGAGAACCAAATATCCGTTTAAGCTCAAAACTCAATCAATTGATCCCTAGCTGTTGGTGACCAATCGATTAAGTTTTCAGCTAAAACGAATGTTCGGTTTTCCAGATTTGTGCTCTTAAAAATTAGAAGTTTGGCTTCGATTCATCTTCACCTTAAATGCATATGACTGCAAACTTTCAAACAATTTGGCCAATAAAAACCCCAGATGCTAAAGTAAATTATCGGGGAGCCCAAGAAGTTTTTTTATCCTAATTGAAAGTATTTCAATTTTAAATCCTTATATGAAAAAATATGACACGTTTTGATATTCCTTACAATAGCTTATTCTCTATGGTGACATCTGTGTTCAGTGAGAGAAACAATTAGTATCTTTGCTATAATAGGGATTTCTGATACATTACTTCCTCCAGTCTTGGAGGCTCATTAAAAGTACATATTTTAGTGTTTAACGCTTCATATAATTTCTAAAGTCAAATCTTGAAGCTGCTTTTCGATTTTGAATAGTAAATCCGAACAGGTCAGATTCAAGGATCGATTAGTGTTTCGTGATAAAAATCAAATTGCACAAATATCGTTTCGGCTGTTCAAAGTGAAAATCCAAATTAGTTCTTATAGACATTGGTGGATTGGAGATTGTGTAGTGCTACCCGGGAAGAATTCAAGCCGTAACTGTGTTAAAAGTGAAAATTAGTCAAATAATAATTCTAGAAGAAGCAAAGAATAGTTATGTTATATTTCTATTCCTAACTGCACTCTATTCCTTGTGCCACTCGAAAAGGAAACTGGAAGTCACCCCTTTGGATAGTCTTTAAAGTGTTTTTTTATCGAGAGCTGGAATCGATTGAATTTTAGTTGTTTATTTAAAACTATTGCGTTATGTGTGGGTCTTCATGTCTTAACAGAGAGCGAGAAAAGGCGCTTAAGTCAAGGCTATTGAGCCAGGGCACAAGGGAGAAATGCATCTTAAGAAAAGGAGAACCAACACATGAGGCGTGTATCAACATTCTTAGCTACGCCACTCCCAACGTTTTTATATATCTCCCTGAAATGAAACGGTTGGTATGGTTGTTCCCTTTTATCACGTTATTCATACGTAGTTAATTTGGTAGCCGTATTCCATTTGAATTATCTTCAAACCCAAGTCTGCAGAGCGCGCGGGCCATTTTAATATCTGTATCACGGATATACTGCAAATATTTATGCTGACAAGAAAATACTGGGAGAAATTTCGGTATTTCCAGGATGCTTTTCAATACTGGCTGTGCAATCACTTAGAATAGAATATAATAGAATAGAATGACCATTTCTTGGTCCTCGGGAAGATCCGGAACATCCTAAAAGTGGACATATCCCGAAAGTTGACCTAGAGAGCTTAAAATTAACATACCATCGTTGCCTTGGTATGATCTCGTATGGCATTCGAAACGACTTCTTCTTCTTCTTTCTGGCGTTATGTCCCCACTGGGACAGAGCCTGCTTCTCAGCTTAGTGTTCTTATGAGCACTTCCACAGTTATTAACTGAGAGCTTACTATGCCAATGACCATTTTTGCATGTGTATATCGTGTGGCAGTACGAAGATACTCTATGCCCTGGGAAGTCGAGAAAATTTCCAATCCGAAAAGATCCTTGACTGGTGGGATTCGAACCCACGACCCTCAGCTTGGTCATGCTGAATAGCTGCGCGTTTACCGCTACGGCTATCTGGGTCGAAACGACTTGCAGTATACTAATTTAAAGCTCATCATCTAGTATACCAGCGTTTTCTCGGTAGGATCTCGAATGGCCATTTCATGGTCATACGGAAGATCCGAAACATCCGTGAAAGTGGACCAAGAGATTTGGTTTTTTTTTTCAAACGACTTGCAGTGATGAACTTTAAATTAGTATACCATCGTTCCCTCAGTATGGTCCACAATTACCATTAAATTTTTTCTTCCGGAAGATCCGAAACATTCGTAAAAATGGAAATATGCTGACAATAGACCCACAGATCTGCGATTTCTTCCAAACAATTTGCATGCCTGATTTCAGAATCATATCAATATTATCTCCGTCGTCTGATCTCGAATGGCTACTTTTTGGGGTTCTGGAAGATCCGTAAAAGTAGACATAATTTGAAATTGATTCAGATAGCAGTGATTGATTTAAATAAGTAGGGTGTCTGATCCAGTCATAGTGTGTGTACCAATAATAGTGGTAGTGCCGTTTCAAGCGTGTTATAGCCAATTTTTATTTTTATGTGTATTTTTCTAACATGGGACATTGTCAAAATGATATGAATGTGTGAAAAAAATCTTGTGAAACAGTAAGGAATAGTAGAAAACAATTAAAATCCTTAACTTTTTTGCTCCTTTGCACCAGTTATAGTGGGGCGTTCCTATAATAGTGAGTCTCAATGGGAAATCAATGTAAACCACTATTATAGGAACAAAAGTTAGCAAATACCACTATTACTGGAACGTGTTCCAGTGATGGAGGAAATGCTTTTTTGATAGATTTAATGATTTTATCATTCTAAGATTATTTTTTACGTGAAATATAATAAAAAAGCTTTCAAATGACGTATTCAGATATAAAAAACGAGTTTCCGTTATTTTTTGGCGATTTTTTATTCCTCAACCCGTTACCACAGACAAGCAGACGTAACACTTAGAACAAATCCCGATCAAAATCATAGTCACGATGACATGTACGCCCAATGCTAAAATCGGTGTGTTTGGCCGATGGACCAACAGATGGCGGTAGTGTGTAAACGTCAAACGCGAACAATAACGATGCGAGCGCTGCGAGTGGACCACCTACCATATATTTGAATCGGCCGTTAAAAAGGTGGTCGATGGACTTCGGTGAGAATGTGACGTCTGTTTGTCTGTGCCGTTACTATTGCCACTATCACTGGAACAGACGCCCTATACTACAAGTGCGCATCGTACCTTCGTGCTGCGCGTACACGAATTCTCTCTGCTCTGGAAAGTTTTCTTGAAAACTACCTAACTTGAGCTTGAGCTTGAGCTTGATTGGCCCGTGGATGCACTCCAGTATCACCAGATCAGCTGCTCTTACACAAGGAACCAACCGAATGACTGCTTGGGACTAACAGGCATCCTCAGTGTATAAGTGCTGGTGATCTTCTATTTTTAGGCAACAATGGCACCTGCCACGTCAGAATGCAGACCAATGAGGGAAGGGGGAGGAGTTGATGATGCATTGAACTGACTCCCACGTAGACCGTATATGGACCTATGCACGGGTTCATTATTTGACGTTTAAGCGGTGCGTGTTATTATGTGACCATGGCAACGAGTGAATTCGGCACCGCTCAAACGTCAAATTAGTGAACTCGTGCATCGGTCCCATTCCACTGCATCCACGGTCAGTTCATGCGGAGTGTATGGAAAGGCATGGCAGAGAGATTTGCTTTTGTGGTTAGCAGACTGCCTATGTATCAGGCGTAAGAAAGGGCGTGCGCGTGGAAGTAGGAAGCGTTAGGGAAACGGTTTCTAGTCCGTCTCTGTTCTAGCGTTTGCTATGAACGAATAGTTTGAGTTGATATATTTAGAATGGAAGATAGAAAGCAAGTGAGAGATATACAACTACAAAATACGAGGAAAGGGACGGGCCTGGGATTGAACCCATGACCTTCTGCATATGAAGCAGAAGCGGTAGCCATCAGACCACCAACCCCGTCATCATCAGTTTTCTTGAAAACTACCTTAAAGCAATAAAACAGTACTTTTCAGTGCTATAAAAAAACAGTGCTTTTCAGTGCTAAAATTAATAACGGTACTTTTCAATGCTACTAAACAGTACTTTTCCGCACTATTTTTTCTACTATTGATCCCTTTTCGATCCTGTATTGACCCGTTGGGGAAAGCTAGCGGTGGTAATCCTTCTTGAGGAAAACTTCTTAGGAGGTCTCGTCTTCTTCCGTTTATTCACAATAACATGGTTGCAACTACAAACAAAAGGAAGGGTGAATCTCTGAATTCACAACTTCCTTCCAAAAAAGTGGGATTTAAAACTGTCACTAAACGTGGCAGAATGGAAGAAAGGACGTTTCTCCGGAATGCGAACTTTCTTCCAAGGGTGAAATGAATAATGTTGACAATTGTATCGAAATGAGCAATCAGTTTCGATGCTCTAGAGTCTAGACAAATTTTTAACACCCAATCGAAGCAGACTCTAGACCAGGCTCTTCTATTCAAGTGAGGAAGCAAAGAGTGCCGCCTATCGTGTCAGTTGTTCTGAATTTGGGGATTTAGGCAGGAGATCTAGAACTCCATTAGGGGAATCAAGGTTTCCTCCCAAATCGCAAAGAAAGGAGTCGCGTTTTGCCGGAAATTCTTAAAGATCACGAACTTTCTTCTCAAAATCTTGAAGAATCTTGAAGAGAAGAAGCACAAATTTTTACTTATGATGGTAAAACTGAACGTTTGTTCCAAGTTGTCTTGAAAGGTCTCTAAGTGAGATCAAAAATGGAATAAATGATTTACTTAGATTTTCCCCAGTCCAAGTAATCATTATGAAAAAGAGAACCCAATCTGGCATTGGTCGTAAAGGGCTTTCTCAGAAATATTATTTAGTTCACTTTAACAAAAAGAACTAAATAATATTAAAGCTTTAAAAAAGCAAAATTTTTGTTCGATGTCCGTGTGATTGGATTACGTTTTCCTAATGCCATCCAAATAATAATTTAAATATTTTTAAATTGGGAATGCTCATTCTCTGAATGGTAAAGAGGACGAGCTGTTTAATTTTCTTACAGTTAATAACATGCAGTTAATAATATAGCCGTTATTACCGAAACGTATTTAAAACCTGGATCTAAACTCAAAAGAGATCCTAACTTTTTTGTTTATCGTAATGATCGACTTGATAGGGCATGTGGAGAAGTTGCAATCATCATTCATAGGCGTATAAAACATCAACTGTTTTCGTCATGTTGAAACTAAAGTTTTTGAAACTTTAGGTGTTTCTGTTGATATACAGCTTGGTAAATATTCTTTCATAGCTGCCTATTTGCCTTTTCAATGCTCTGGACAGCGAGTTAATTTGTTCCAAACTGACTTGAGAAAATTGACTAGAAATCAGTCAAAGTTTGTTGTCATTGGTGATTTTAATGCCAAACATCGGTCATGGAATAATTCTCAAAGTAATTCCAAGGGCAGAATTTTATTTGATGAGTGCTCTTCAGGATATTTCTCAATTTAATACCCTATAGCCCTACGTGTACAATTTAATACCCTGATGTCCTACGATAGCCCTACAATCCATCTACGATTGACTTGGGTCTTAACCGACTCTAGTCATCTTTTGTAGCCAACTGATTACTCATGCTGATTTTGATTCTGATCATGTCCCTATTACATTTCAAATATCTCATGAAGCGATTCTCAATCCTATCAGCTCCACTTTCAATTATTTTCCAGCCGACTGGAATATATATGAAACATATATTGACTCTAATCTTGATGTTAACATTCTTTAGAAACAAACTTGATATTGACAATGCTCTTGAAAACTTTAACAAATTCCATTTATGAAGCCAGGAGCATTGCAATTCCAAATGTGAAGTAAAATTTGAATCCGTGATTATAAGACGATGATCTTAAACTCTTGATCCGCCTTAAAAACGTTGAGGAGAAGGCAATTTCAACGCACTCGCGATCCTGCTATGAAAATTATATGGCAGGATTTGCAGAAAGAAATCAAGAAAACGTTTTCTCAATTTAAGAACCAAAAATTTGAAAAAAAAAGATTCTCAATTGGACCTGGCTCTAAGCCCTTTTGGGAAATTATTTAAATTTTGAAAAACCTCAGAAGCCAATACGGCATTGAAAGAGGAAAACAAAGTATTACTGACTAATTGCGAAAAAGCTCAAAAACTTGCTACGCAGTTTGAAGGTGCGCACAATTTTAATTTAGGACTTACTAGTCCAATTGAAAATCAAATTACTCAGGACTTCGAAACATTCTCAATCAAGAGAACGTTTTCGAAAATGCCTGTGAGACTGATTTGGAAGAAGTGAGAACTATTATTAAAAACTTGCAAAAAATATGAAAGCTCCTGGCGATGATGGAATTTTCTACATCCTCATCAAGAAACTTCCAGAAAGTAGCTTATCATTTTTAGTTGATATATTCAACAAATATTTTCAACTAGCATATTTTTCTGACAAATGGAAAAATGTTAAGGTTGTTCCAATTTTAAAACCAGACAAAATCCTGCAGAAACTTCTAGCTATCGTCCAATCAGTTTGCTTTCCTCCATCAGTAAACTTTTTGAAAAGGTTGTTTTGAACAGAATGATGGCCCACATCAACCAAAATTCAATGTTTGGCAATGAACAGTTCGGATTCCGCCATGGACATTCGACCACTCATCAACTTTTACGTGTAACAAATTTGATCCGTTCCAATAAATCTGAAGGCTATTCTTCTCTCTTCCAGACATAGAAAAGCATTCGACAGTGTTTGGCATTAAGGTTCGATTGTAAAATTAAAAAACTTTAATTTTCCAACATACATTGTTAGAATAATTCGAAGTTATCTGTCAAATCGTACACTTCAGGTTAATTATCAGAACTCCAGGTCTGAAAGACTTCCTGTAAGAGCTGGTGTTCCTCAAGGTAGCATTTTGGGACCAATATTATACAATATTTTCACATCTGACTTACCTGAGTTACCTCAGGGATGTCAAAAATCTTGTTTGCGGTGACACATGCCTCTCCGCCAAAGGACGAAGCCTGCGTGTCATCTGTAGCCGATTGCAAAAAAGTTTGGATATTTTTTCTTCATACTTGCAAAAATGTAAGATTTCTCCTAATGCTTCCAAAACTCAACTAATAATATTCCCACATAAACCAAAAGCTCGTTATTTGAAACCTTCAAGTAGACATGTTGTCACGATGAGAGGGTTCCAATAAATTGGTCAGATGAAGTTAAGTATCTAGCACTCATGCTAGATAAAGAATTTAGCTTTCAAAAATCACACTGAGGTTGAATGCCAAATGTTATAAATATGTAAAATGTCTCTATCCCCTTATTAATAGAAAATCAAAACTTTGTCTCAAGAACAAGCTTTGATATTACAAACAAATTTCAGGCCAGCCATGTTGTATGCTGTACCAATATGGACTAGCTGTTATAATACCAGGAAGAAGCTCTGCAGAAAATTCAAAATAAAATTTTGAAAATGATTCTGAAGTTTCCTCCCTGGTATAGTACCAATGAGTTACATAGAATATCCAATGTTGAAACATTGGAACAAATGTCAAATGAAATAATTAATAATTTCAGGCAAAAATCGTTACAATCTTCTATTGCCACGATTAAGGCGTTATATGTTTAGGTTAGTTAGGTTAAGTAAATTGAAACGTGTTTTTTTCTCTTATAAGCAGACTGGTAGCAAGAATTGGTACCGAAATTGGTGACCCAAATTTGAGAAATAAGTTGACTAAAAAGTGACTTTCTATTCTCGAAAAAAGTGACTAAAAGTGATTGAAAAGCGAGCCATAATCAATGTTATTTCAATTCTAGTATACTGTTTTTACGATCAATATCAATCATGATAGGGATATTCCATATGATCTTCTACATGTAGTAGGTCTAGTTGAGTACCATATTTTGGACATATGTGCTTCCAAATTTCCAAGATTTCGCCTAGAATTTTTTCAAACAGGGTAGTTTATATTTACGTAATAATCCTTTTTAGTAGATTTTCATATTTTCAAAATTTTGTGTCTTTTATTCTAAGAAAAAAATCATAGTGTGATTTCTGATGAAACTTGTGTGAGTTATATGATGAATACCTACAAGGATAACTGAAAGATCTCTCGAATTCTTGATGAATATATTTCTTGATAAATTGCTATGATAATAAAAGCATATTAATCCATCAATGGTCGAATCAATGGACTGTAATAATTTCTGTAGTATTAACTAGTGAATTGAAATTTTAAAGAATCTCTGCAGGTCTGGAACTGTATTCCGAAAAAAATATCAGTGAGTGTTTGAGCCGCAGATAATAATATTTTGAAGAAATGCTGGAGAAATTTCTAGAGGAATCTATCAGGAATCCCAGATGCAATTCATCGAGCTATTTTATCCAATTAATAGCTTAAGTAAGTTTTGAGAAATTCCGGAGAGTAATTATGGTTTGAGTTTGTGAGAGAATCCTATAATAAATGCTCTGGATTAAATGAAAAATGCGTAGGAATTATTGTAGGGTTTCTTGTAAAATGTCGATTTTTTTCGAAAACTCTATAATAAACCTTTGGGGGAAAACTTCTGTAGGGCATGCGGGAAGAATCCTAGAAGTTGAAGTTGAAGAAATCTGTGAAAGAATCAGTGATCTGGAAGAAATACTGAGATTTTTTCTTCAGAGTAATCTCTGTGAAAATTGCGTAGGAATGTGTGTGTGTGTGTGTGTGATTACAATCCACCTCCCACTGGCCGGCAGTGCTTTTATGGAAGAAAATTGTATGCATGTATTTAATAATACCCTTCGATATCTTTATATCTGCAGACAATTTTAGCCCAGGAGATGAAAGGTGATAGCTCTACTGAAATTCCAACGACCCATTTCAAGAATGGCAGTAAATACACACACATTCTGAGGTCATTTTCATTTACAGTAAGCCCCGCATAAAAACATCCAGATATCAAATGGATATATGCAATGTTTTTACACTTCCCGAATCGAAAATTATATTTTCGACCCTGGCACGTATTTAGTTTGAATTGGTAATAAGTGAGTAAAGTAAACAATAATAAAGAACGATTTTACCAGGATGTGAAGCAGTTTTTCTCCGTCGCCGCACTGGGGTTTCCGTAAAATACTATACACTTTTTCACCGCACTCCACGCGTAACACGTTCGATCCTTACCGCATCACCCGCCCCGCAGGAAGCAAGTGTCGTAGTCAAAGGAATCACACACTACTGAACCGATCCGCGAGTCACGCCACTTTTTTTCCCTGCACTTCGCGCGTAACACGTTCGATCCTGACCGCATCACCCGCCCCCGCGGGAGCAAGCGTCGCAGTCAAAGGATCACACAATACTGCAAAACAGGGGAAAACATTCTCCGGCAACGAAAATACGCGCGAATCCGTCAGCAAAATCAATCGGACGACGCAAAACCGAACTGTCCTGCTTGGGCTTCACGAAAGCACTACCCAGCAAAGCGCTCCAAAACAGGAAAAAAAATCTCCCGCAACGAAAATACGCGCGAATCCGTCATGCAAAATCAATCGGACGACGCAAAACCGAACTGTCCTGCTTGGGCTTCACAAAGCACTACCAGCAAGACCGCTCCAAAACAGGGGCCAAAAATTCTCCGGCAACGAAAATACGCGCGAATCCGTCAGGAAATCAATCGACGACGCCAAAACCGAACGTCCTGCTTGGGCTTCACAAAGCACTCTTCTCTGTGAAAATTGCCGTAGGAGATGCTCTAAAAATTTTTAGTATAAAAATTGAGAAGAAATTCCTTTGAGCTTCTATTTGAAAAATTTGCTGGTGGCATTCCTGGTGGAGTTCTTGAAAGAATTCCAGAAGGAATCTCTGGATAAATAGTTACGTAATAGTCTCTGAAGGTTTTCTGGAGCCTCTAGAATGTTGCCACCAGAATTCATTGCAAGGCCAGATTAACCATGTATGTCGACTACTTCAATCTACAGTTTCTTATGAAAAAAGCGTTTTTGTAAAAAGTAATTCAAAAAACAATATTTTCAAAGGTTCTTAATTTTTTCAAAAATCAGTTTAAAATTTGTTTGGTTGTTTTACTGATTGCTCCACCAATAGTTTTAACTATTCAAAAAGTTAGTTTGCTTTTGGATTAATCGGATAAGTATAGAATCATAATCTACTGTTAACTCTCCCTTACTCGATATTTCGTATCTCGATATCGAGTTAGAGAACCACAGTAAAAGTTGGTTTTCATGGCTACTGCGATGGTCCTCGGTTCGCATTTGCACTGGTTTTGTGTTCCATAATTCGATGGCCCCTTCAATATCGAGTTACGGAGAGTTGACTGTAGAAACTAATGCATAGTATTCCTCTGATTCGGTTTTGCCTCAAGTTCGTCAAAAATAATTGAGCTCTGGAGCTACCATGGGAAAGAGTGGGGTTATGGCAAAAAAGTGACTTTAGATACCATATTGATTATAATGTCTTTAGAGACCTTGACTAAAAATAAACACTTTTCAGAGATATGCATTGAAATAGTATCCAAGCCTTTAAAAAGATCTGCTTACCTGAAAATATACTATTTTTACTTGCTTCTATCTTTTTCTACAAATATTATTTATTTCATATGCTCATGAAAGATACCCAACTAGAACTGGGAATCGTATTTGCCTTTCCCATCTTCAAGCAATCCTAAAGTCCTACTTCCTTATTTAAACAAGTTATTCGAAATAAATATTAAAAATAACTTAAAGTGAAATGGACTGAATACCTCAAGTTGTAACAGCTGCGCAGACCGAATTTTTTTGATTGAATAAATGTTATGTTACAAAAAGGACATATTCTGCCATAATAATTAGGCGGCATCCACAAAATTACCGTAACGCTCTAGGGGGAGGGAGGAGTAGGCTCAAGCGTTACGGATCATACATAAATTCAAAATTTCCCATACAAAATGCGTTACGAGGGGGGCGGAGGGGGTCAAAAAATTTCAATTTTAAGCGTTACGTAATAAATGGACGCTGCCTTAGTGGTTCGAGGTTTTTTTTTTTCTTGCGTATAGCCGAAATCCTCTGTTAATTCCAGGTATTTTTTCCACGTTCAATAAAATTCCCTGATAATTCCAGGTTTTCCAGGATTTTTCAGGTAGTAGACACCCTGCTAACTTAAGCCTAAATTAAGAAGGCCGATTCAAAATTTTCTCCCGAAAGATTAGCTCAAAATAGTTGAAAAAGTGACTTTTTGACGAAAAAAGTGACTTAGTTTGAAATCGTAATTGTAATTGTAATGCTCAATCCACACCCCTGGCAGACAATTATCCGCCATCTAGACACGGGCTGGGTGAGGACCTACCAAGCCTCCCCGTTAACATGTCCTATATCCGTTTAGCACACCGGGATCTTCCACAAGCAGGCGCCGGAATTAAGCGGTCCCACAAGCTTCAGATACATTAAATAGATATAGTCCCTCTGGCACTAAACCGGAATAGCGGCCTTCATATCATCACTAGCCACTGCCTATCCGCACGCCAACAAAATGCCGGAGTAGCGTGCCGTGTAGAACATCCGATGTTCTACACAGCACATCACCTCCGACACCATGCTCAACGTACAGCAAAGACATCGCTAATAAAAGTGGAATGCGTCATTCGATTCAGTGCCAGAGGGACTATAAATGTAACGAAGAGGAAATGAAAAGATAGTAGAGATGGTTTGGTTGTTGGATTGCTGAAACGAGAAGAAATAAAGTCATTATCGTTAAAACGTGGTTTTTATAGGTTGAATAATGTATCGATAGTTTCTCATCTGTTTCTTTTCCGTGTCGTAGTTGAGTCGATTCTATCCACCTCGAGTTTTGGTCGTCTCCGCTCGAGCAATGAGGACCGGTGATGAAATGAAAATATAAAATATGACCATTATGTTTATCTATTATTTAATGTGGTTCTCATTTGCTTTTAAATACCTAAGTAACATGTGAACTCTGCCTCTATCAGAAAAATTGCTAATGAATTATATTTTATTCTCCTGCACTTTCCCTAACACAAAGTATTCCTATTTAGTAAAGACATTTACAAGTGCAAAAGCGCAAATAAAAGTGTGGGACCTCATCGAATCATGTTGATGCCCTCAGAGCACTCATTCTTCGATTTGCGAAAAATGAGTCCGCTGAAAACACCGACCCGACTCGACGCAATCGCACACCTCTACCAACGCCTCCGCACATGTAAAAACTTCTGCGATAAACCTGTGGTGTGAAAGAATGCGCAATATTATTTTAATTTCAATCCTAACTGCATGACCCGTAGGCTCTATGCGTATGATTGTTCATTATTTTAGCTAAATATACCAGTTAACCTGTACATCAGAAGAAAAGAAAAACGATTAAGAATATCTTGCAGCGTAAAGTTTAAGTGATCAATATTAATCCTTTCTTCGAACCTAATTTCATTATACATGGGTTATGCTATGCTTCGCGTGTGATACGAACAATTAGATTTATTAATATAATGCATTAGCATCCAAACAAATACCCTAGAAAATTTTCTTATTGTCCGACAAACATTTCAAAACAATTACGAACTGCAAAAATTCAACGGTAACTTTACTCAACAAAAGCTTTCATTCGATCACCCTTAAAATACACAGTCATCAGTAGACCATGCACTATAATATCCTCCTAATATAACGCAGAGCTAAAATCCTCTCTTGCTTACCCAATCTGAACAAAAACATTTCAAATACTTCCCATAATTTGTGCACGGCAAAACAGATTCCACTTTCTACGTAATGTAACCTAGTATGAACAGCTGCCCAACTCTCCAGACCTGCGCCCTCCAAATCCAAGGTGCTGCTGCCTTACGTTCAAAACTTCTTCCTCAAAGTCTGTCTATCAATTCCGAACTCTATTGCATACTACATACCAATCAACCCTATTCCTGACAAGACAAGAAGTCAACCCCAATGTGATGGATTTACCCAGTAAATCCACAACCTTGTCCTACCCCTCTTACGTTTCGCTATCCTCGAAAGTCACCCATATTGATGCTTGGCAAAAAAATATCAGTATTCAATCACAAATCCCAAATTACACCACATTACGTTGGTCCGTTTGGCGTCGCCGGTGGATACCTGTTCTGACATTCGTTTCTTTTAAACTCCATTTCAACCATGTCCCTCCACTTTATCAATACGAATGTTGACGAATCACGATATAAATCTGAAGATCGTGACCAGAACGGAGGTAGGATAAATCACTAGGGACAACTACCACAAGTGACTTTAGTTGAAATCGCTTCAAAAAAGAGACTTTAAAGTGACTGGCCTCAAAAAAGTGACCAAGTCACTAAAAAAGTGACTCGCTACCAGTCTTGCTTATAAGCAGGTGAAATCAACTCACCTGTAAAAAAATCTGAACTGCTACGGCAAATGAAATGTAATATGTTGTTAATGAAATCTTAAGTTTTTTTTACCAAATTTGGATGATATGTTGTCTATAACGCAGAACACCTAGATATAAGAAATTAATGTAATGTTTTGGAATGGCACTAATAAAAAAAAAAACCGTGCACGATTTTACTAACAACGAGATAGTGATCAGAGTCGATGTTTGGGCCTGCTAATGACCCGTTAAAGCTTAGCAAGTTGGTGGAATTTTACTTAGAAATATTAAAAAACATTGGTTGCGTACTTTTTCCTACGGGAGGGGCATATTGTTGGTTTGTTTGAAACGCCAAAATTTGGATCGTTTACAGAAAACGTCTTTTACTCTTTTAAGAAGCTACCTGGCAAGAGGAAGTTGCATGCAGAGCATGGCCAACTAAATAAATAGCACTTTGACACCAAAAACTGCAGAAGTAAGGCATTTACAACTGCGATAGAGCAGTGTTTCCTTAGGCGTGGCGTATTATACCTGTTTACCCTAGTTAAGGAGCTTTGTCTAACGTTCTGAGGGGCTAGGAACCCTATCAATCATCTCTCATTTCTGTTATTTTGTATCGAAGGGTTGGTGGACAATACAAATTAAACCTACTTACCTGTTTTAAACATGATACCGTATTTTAAATCAGATCGGATTGGATGTTCACTTCCTCTACAGTTGCCTGTATGAATAGCAATCTAATTATGAAAACGAAAATATATATATATTCATGAAACCCCAAACCGCACCCCATGCAACTCAATAATCCGCATTAGATGTCCACTTGTTTTTGGTACCGGTTGCTGGGTCCACCCTTGTCGGATTGTTCCCCGCAAAAACCGTAAGCCAGCCTCGATGGATGCCTCAAGGGCATTTTTCGAAAACTGGCGGTGCTTTCCGTTGGTTTTGCCTTTGCCGCCGACGAGGTTGGTCCATAATACTCAAACGTAGCTGGTGGAGCTATTTCCGCCCCTTCCCCTTGGCCTCGTCTGCACGATTCCCTCTCATCACCCGATTCGCCTTCGCTCAATTCATTTCGTATAGGCACCGGCTGTGGTTTGGTCGCTTTTCTGATCCTGCATCGTCCAACGAATGCATTCATAATTCCGCCGTTTAAATTCCTTCTTGGTCTTCTTGGTGGTGAAAAACAGCGTACGATTCGTTCTTTCCGGTAAAATGATGTCGTCCTCCGTTCCCCGGGATGGTAGGCATGCTGACGACATCCTCATCTATTGCACCTCCGCCGCCATAGAATACCGACGACGGTAGAAGTGGATTATTGGCCGTACTATGTGCTCTGTTATAACATCGATCTGTAGGAAGCGGACCAATCTGCTCGTCCTCATCTTCTTCGGAATCATTTCCGCCATTCCCACCATCCTCCTGTCATCTCGCCGTCCAATCTTGTCCTCATAGTGTCCCGTTGGCTGCGAAGGATTGTTTCTTCTCCGCTCCCGTTTTCGATGTATAATCGACAGGTGGGGCAAACTCATCTATTCGCTCCTTCCGCTTCCATCTCGTTCCATTCCTCCTGTGACATGACGTGCCATTCTCTGGCCGGTTTCCAATCCATTTCATCGTCCTTTTGTTTCCCTTCGTCCCAAGGTCGAACGTGTGTTTTGACGCTCACGGTTCCGTTTGCGTTCTTCTTTTTCCTTCTTCCGCTGCGCCTTGGCTTCGCCTTCAGTCGTTTCTTCTCCTCACTGGTATCGTACAGTGCATCCTCCGTAGCTTCCGATTGTTGCGGTTCCTTTTTCCGGCTTTGCACTCGGCTCCTCCTTCTCCTCCTCCGGAGGCAAACCTTGACGAGCCCGTTGCCGTGCCTTGGCCGCCTTCATCCGGTCGGCAATTATCTTGTCACGTGCTTTGCGCAAATCTTCCCGCTCTTTTTGTGCCTCTAGCGTGGCATCGCGAATCGAGTCCAGCTCCTGCTGCTGGCGGTTCCGTTCCTCACGGTCAGTCGAAAATGCATAGTAACCAACACCGTGCTGACGGGCCTCTGTAAAAGGGAAAATCAGATGGGAAAAATGACGATTGAGATAAATTATCATAACGCTGGAATACTGGATTAGCATCTAGCAACTGAGTGTACCAAAAATAGGAACTTTAGGGACCTCATGGGTAAAAAAAGAAACCAAAAATGAATTAAAAAACAGAAACCTAAAAGAAACTATGACCCAAGAAAAAAAAGAATCCAAAAAGGAATAAGAGAAAAGAGGTTTCATAGGGGATTTACAGATAATTCATGATAGTCATTTCTCTAAGGGTGTTTCCAAAAGTTCTTTTTAGTATTTTGTCAGTATAGGTACCTACTCGTACACATATCTAGTTTCTAAAAGTGGTCAAAGGATCTCAGGAATATTTCTGTGGCCGTAGTTATTCCGGTGGGTCACTGAATCAGGTTGGGTGAAATAGGTTCTGTGCTTATGTACCCCTGAGGGTAGGCAAATTTCAAGTCACTGATAGCTATCGGCTATGATGTGGTTACTATATCAATGAATGTTAAGAAAAACGCATCAACGTAAACCTCTTGAGAGACGCATAGGAAGTGAAAGCACATCTCATCGCCTTAGAATATCAACTTCCACGTTGCTTTTGTCCATCATTATGGATATCATACTCGACCTTGATGCATTTAATAACGGTAATCTAATTTCATCCTAATTCAACATTTCTCGTCACCCCGGTTCTAAATTGGGATCCTAACTCAAAGGACGTACCTAGTTTCTCATCGCATATCATACAAATTATACATAATAACTACCTCTACTCTACACGAAGCTAACTATCTCTCACGGGAATGCTTCTGTCGGAGTCGGACCCGTTTCCGCAAAATTTTCGACAAAGTTTGTTCAATTCATTAATTTTCTCCTCGGAATACACAGCTGACCTGGTTCACATTTTCAGCATTCGTCAACTATTTGAAACTTCGAGCTCGTCCTGTTGGCTCATATGACTCTCTTTGTGTTTCAAGTAGTACCCAAAACGGTGAACGACTATCAAGTATACCGAATTATATAGATACGACTATATGTGTGCATCTCTTTCGCCAGCCACCCACTCTGTCTGTTCGTACTGATTAAATATAATTTTTCACTGCCTAAAACTGAAAATGATGAAATGTAACTTCGCAAAGTGCACAATATTCTCGGATACGTGATAGCGTCACTAATTGCAAGTTTTTAGTTCCTGATCAGTGGATAACAACAGAGTTGTAACAGATTTTGTTACTCAGGTAGCGCATTTTTTCTAACAAAATGTGTTATAAATCGGAATGGTTAGTAGTTAAAATAACAAAAATTATGACACAATTTCTTAATATAATTTGAAACACAAAATTCCAAATCAAACAAATTTTTAATCCATTATGTTATTTCCCATAACAGAATCATAACAAAACTTGTTAACCCATTAACGCCCGAATTATTTCACATTTGTAGTAATCACCTGATTCTTTCTGGAGTATCGCATTATGATAAGAGAATACTTAAACCGTCATTTAAATAGAAATCTACGGTCACATTTTGTCACAGTACACAGTGGGTCATATGTACGCAAAATATTGAAAAAAAATAAAATACTTTATTATTTTTGCAAATGTTTGAAGGTGGTATGGTGCATTAAAAAGTGACAAGATATTACGACAAACATTATGTAAACGGTAAGAACATGATACCATAAGTATAAATAACAAAACGAGGCTTAATTGAAAACTACACCACAGAATGATGCTGAATGTGACACGCGTACGAAACACACAAACACGTAAATGCACAACACATACTCGATTGTACATACAAACATGCATACATTCATACACATATAGCCGCAGTAGTCGCATTTTCCTCCTTTATTTTACGCCAGGCTCGTTTGTATCAAATGGTTACGGGGTACACACTTATACAAATTTCCACGAATATGATATTTTTTGTCGTAATAAAAGCCACTAAGGATTTAGCAGGATTCCCAACAACTACATATTGTTTCTACAGAAATCCTGAAGGCTTCGCACAGAATTCCATCAGGATTCCCTCAGGATTCTCGAAGAATATCACAAAATCCACATTGCATTAATTCCAGGATGCTCATGAAAAAAACACACTGAATTCTCATAATGTTGACAATTCCCTCAGTATTTCTACACAATACCCAAATAATTCTTACAATTGACTCTTACCAATAAGACCAATCCAAATTCCCAAAGTATTTCTACGTGATTCTCTCAGGAATACTAACTGTTTGCCATATAACTATGAGACAAGATTTCAACAGGGCCATCACAAGAATCTCAGCATTCTCGTTAGATTCCCAATGTTTTTGCTCACTATTTTCGCAATTTTTTTCACAAAATTTGCACAGACTTTCAACAGGATTCAACAGGACAACTCCAACAGGATTCCCTCAGTATATCCTTGGGTTACCATTTAACAATTCCCACTGGAATGCCAGAATCCTCACTGGAATACAAGCATCTACACTAGAATCCCAAAATCCACACTAGAAAATCCATGATCTATGCTGGAATCCAAAGATCCACGCTGGAAGAATCTACACTGGAAACTCAAACTCTTCACTGGTATCCATCAATGAAACCCTAGGATCCATCTGAAATCCATACTAGAATATCCCAAGATCCCCAGTGAAATTCAAAGATTTACACTGAAAATGCATTATCTTCACTAGTGTACAAATATCTACACTGAAATCCTAAAATCCACACTGAAATCCCAGCATTCACATTAGAAACCAAGGACCCATGTTCTAATCCTGCGGTTCACACTAAAATCGCAAGGTCCATCAATCCTGAAACCCCAAGGTCCCTACTGAAATCTCAGGTTTCACATTGAATTTACACGACCCATTTTACAATCCCAGGATCTAAATTGGAATTCACGGATTCAATTCCAGGAATTTCAATATCCAGAATGGAATACCAAGATTCGGAACAACAGTCCCAAGATATACACAAAAATACAACAAACCTAGTGGAGTTCTAATATCTACATTGGAAACCAGGGATCCACAATGCAGCAACACAATCTACACTAGAATCCTATGATCCACACTGAAACACTTGGAATCAGACTGGAACACCAGGATCCACATTGTAATTCCAGGATCCACACTGTATTCCAAGAATCAACACTAAGTTCCTAGAATCCACACTGGGTTTCGCAAAATCTATACTGGATTCCCAGAATCCACACTGGATCCAGATCCACACTGGATTCCCAGAATCCACACTGGATTCCCAGAATCCACACTGGATTCCCAGAATCCACACTGGATTCCCAGAATCCACCACTGGATTCCCAGAATCCACACTGGATTCCCAGAATCCACACTGGATTCCACCTCCAGAATCCACACTGGATTCCCAGAATCCACACTGGATTCCCAGAATCCACACTGGATTCCCAGAATCCACACTGGATTCCCAGAATCCACACTGGATTCCCAGAATCCACACTGGATTCCCAGAATCCACACTGGATTCCCAGAATCCACACTGGATTCCCAGAATCCACACTGGATTCCCAAGAATCCACACTGGATTCCCCGAATCCACCCACTGGATTCCCCGAATCCACACTGGATTCCCCGAATCCACACTGGATTCCACCCCGAATCCACACTGGCCCATCCCACTTCCCCGAATCCACACTGGATTCCCCGAATCCACACTGGATTCCCCGAATCCACACTGGATTCCCCGAATCCACACTGGATTCCCCGAATCCACACTGGATTCCCTCCCAATCCACACTGGATTCCCCGAATCCACACTGGATTCCCCGAATCCACACTGGATTCCCGAATCCACACTGGATCCCCGAATCCACACTGGATTCCCCGAATCCACACTGGATTCCCCGAATCCACACTGGATTCCCCGAATCCACACTGGGATTCCCCGAATCCACACTGGATTCCCGAATCCACACTGGATTCCCCGAATCCACACTGGATTCCCCGAATCCACACTGGATTCCCCGAATCCACACTGGATTCCCCGAATCCACACTGGATTCCCCGAATCCACACTGGATTCCCCGAATCCACACTGGATTCCCCGAATCCACACTGGATCCCCGAATCCACACTGGATTCCCCGAATCCACACTGGATTCCCCGAATCCCACACTGGATTCCCCGAATCCACACTGGATTCCCCGAATCCACACTGGATTCCCCGAATCCCACCACTGGATTCCCCGAATCCACACCTGGATTCCCCGAATCCACACTGGATTCCCGAATCCACACTGGATTCCCGAATCCACACTGGATTCCCGAATCCACACTGGATTCCCCGAATCCACACTGGATTCCCGAATCCACACTGGATTCCCCGAATCCACACTGGATTCCCCCGAATCCACACTGGATTCCCCGAATCCACACTGGATTCCCCGAATCCACACTGGATTCCCCGAATCCACACTGGATTCCCCGAATCCACACTGGATTCCCCGAATCCACCACTGGATTCCCCGAATTCACACACTGGATTGCCCCGAATCCCACAGCTGGATTCCCCAATCCCACACTGGGATTCCCCGATCCACACTGGATTCCCCCGGAATCCCACACTGGATTCCCCGAATCCACCACTGGATTCCCCGAATCCACACCTGGATCCCCGAATCCACACTGGAATTGTCCCAGAATTCCACACTGGATTCCCAGAATCCACACTGGATTCCCAGACTCCACCACTGGATTCCCAGAGTCCCACACTGGATTTCCCAGAGTCCACACTGGATCCGAATCCACACTGGATTCCCAGAATTCACACTGGATTCCCAGAATCCACACTGGATTCCCAGAATCCACACTGGATTCCCAGAATCCACACTGGATTCCCAGAATCCACACTGGATTCCCAGAATCCACACTGGATTCCCAGAATCCACACTGGATTCCCAGAATCCACACTGGATTCCCAGAATCCACACTGGATTCCCCAGAATCTACACTACAATCTTAGCGTCCACACTGAAACCCTACGATCCACACTATAACTCCAGGATTCACACGGAATCCCAGGATTCTGCACTGGAAACCCTGGATCCACATGGCATCCCAGGATATATTCTGAAATCCCAGAATTTACACTGGAATCCCGGAATCCACACTGACTTCCAGCACAGATTTATTCTATAATTGTTCAGGATCTCTGATTTGCAAACCACGCTTATGGTAGTATAAGACGAGCGTGGGTGATGCCGACAAGAGCTGGTGACAAAACAGAAATGATTCATGCTAATAGCGCAACCTAGTGGAAGAAATATGAACTAAAAAACCTGTCGTTAGACTGCCCATAATGTCTTTCACAACTTTGTCAAAGATACCAACCATCCATTTTGTCTAAAAAATTAACTGTATTCAGAAATGTTACTGATCTCAAAATAGATCACTGGGCGTTCGAGGCATCTGATCTCAAAATAGATCACTGGGCGTTAATGGGTTAATTTCTTTGTCCTCAAATTTTCTATAATAAATTGTGTTGTAATTTAGTTTTAAACTAATACAAATTTGAAACAGCTTTTGTTATTATGACTGATTTTGTTTTAATTGTTTTATAATTTACTCCATCAACTCAAACTTCTAACAACATTGAAACAAAATATGATATTTGTAACAAATTTTGATACAATTGTGATATAATTCTGTTGTAATCACTGATCGGGTTGCGTTCGTGATCACCTTTGGGAACTATCCCAGTGAAATTTGAAATTTCAAAACGACTCTGTAAAATATTTTCGTGACGTGATCATCTGATAAATTCAAAACCTCGATCAGTGTACACAACCTCTGGACTTTTTTGCCTGACATGACATTGACCCTTCATCTTCTATTGACCGACAATTTTAGCTTAGCCAGTTATTGAAAACTGTATTATCTATACAGTTCCTCCAATAAATCCCTAAAATAGATTCCATCACCATTATATCTAGCAAGTATTCTACCAAGGAATTCAACAGAAAATCCCCAAGTAAAATGTCTAGGGATTCCTGTAGAGATTTGACCAAGATTTTCTTAGGTTCCCCTCCTGCTGATTTGCATTCTTCAAGGAGTTCTTCCAGAAACATCCAATGTGTTCTATCAAATTGATTGCTTTAAAAACACAATATATGAGTTCATCAGCTTTTTCACAGTTCTCTAACATTTGTGCAAAGATTTCTCTATAAACTAATCCAAAGGTTTTAATAATTCCACTAGTTTTTTAAGAGTTAGATGATGAACTCGAACCAAATTCTCAACAGGTGCCTAGGATAGTTTATCTGCGGATTAATTCAAAGATCTTTTTTATGGGTTGTGCTACTTTTCCCTGAATATCTTTTACCCGAACGCCAGGTCCCTCGAATGACCCTTTTCCTCGAACGACCAGTTTCCCCGAGTAGTAAACTAATGAACTGCAAAAAGGTGCAAGAATTGCCTTCAGTGACAGGGTGATGAACTAGAAAGAGTCTATTGGAACTTTGTGTAATTACGTCTATTGGATCTTTGTGTGATTACAACAATAACGGAGTAGCAAGCAACTGCGAGCGATCAATCACACTCATGCTCAATTGAAACCATATCCAAAGATTTAACAAAACTATACTGTACAGAGCCAAACCACCGAAACTCGCTCCCATCCTTGACGATCCGGCAGTGGCAGATTGTGCAAACAGAAATCCTTCCGCCTTTCAGAATTCTTGCACAGTGTTGGCTTATACATATCAGCTGTACTGAACTTCCTCCCCTCTCCGTTACCCTCCCCTAGATCAGCTTGCAGGACCTGGTGCCAGTTGGAACCATAATTTAATTAAAAAGTTGAATGAAAATCTGTTCCACCCCGACGGTTGCCTTTGGAAAGCATGGCAGCACTACTGGCGGAAAAATAGTAATATCCATCGTCGGATATATCCTACCAGTTGCACTGGAATCATTACTCGAAAGCTCAACGTTGTTCCTCCATTGCGTCGTGCTTGCGCTTCATTCCAGTTGGTTTGCGCCTACATGGAGAGAAGTATGCACTGTATGCCTCAGCCGTATATCCTGTTACTAAGTTGGATACGAGATAATAACAATTCTGTCCCATATTATTTTTACTGTTCCTCGCGAATAGGATGTGAAGTGGGCATAAGGCATTTTAGCGAATATCAACCAGGCGAATAGTTTCAGAGATGAGAATAGCGAAACACTTGGCGGTTGTAATAATAATCGCAACATCGGGATGAGAACGGTTGCGTTGCAGAAAAAAAAAGAGAGGAACATCTGTCGATTTTCAACGAAGGGAGGAAAACAGAAGGGGTGGTGAATATTTAGCAAGATAAGTGAAAATGTGATAACCGAAATATGAAGCGTTGCAGTTGGATAAGGAGTTGGACGACCAACCACTTATGCAACTAATTAATTTCTCAATATAAAGGAATCTAAAATTAATTCATATACATTTCATTGAAAGTACTTAGTAAGATTGTTTCGTATTTTGAGCTTGTATGTAAGTTATACATAATTGAACCAGGACGTGGAGTCTTTAAGTCCTCTCATTGTGAAAACGAAAAATGACGCTTAAACAAACATTTGTTAGCTTATTCGCAAAGTGGAAATTAGGCCTGTGAGCCGAAAGGAATCCGTGGAGAAACCATTGTAACATTTCCTAAACACATTCTTTATATGTGAATGAAAACCGAATTTAGTACTATATCATTTAATTCCACTAGAGTTTGTATGCTTTGACAGATACGCGTATTTCGAATTCAACTTCGACTTAGGTCGAGTCTAGCTAGTGTTGTACAAGTATTGATTTCATTTGTTTGTGATTTTGTCCAATATCGCTGCACACCAGTTATACCTGTAAATTTTCAGTACGGAAAACATTTGTCTAATTATCGCGTCTCCAGTTGAAAGCCGGAAACATCGACACGCGAAAACCGATTTTTCTCTTAATCTATGCGTTGAACCTAACGTCGGGCATAGTGCGCTGGACATCGGATCTTGTGTGCTGCACAACGCACTTTGCCCGACGTAGCTCCGGCGCATGGGTTTGGATAAAATCCGTTTTTCGCGTGTCGAAAATTCCGATTTTCAACTGTGCGAATAATATGTAAAAAAAAAACTACGAACTATCCAAATATTCAGCCATGAGCCATTCTTGCTGAAACCAGGCCGCCATCGGCACCCATCGTTTGAATTCCAATTTGATGTCACTGATATGTTGAAACCTATTGTACTGCCCATACTCGCGTAACAGTCCCATATTCAGGCCCGGATCTGGGGGGGTGCCAAGGGGGCAAATGCCCCGGGCCCCCCGATCAGATGGGCCCCCCAAGAAATGAAAATATAGTGCAAAAATATTTAAAAAACTTTGCAATATTTTTTCTTTAGACATAAAATTTAAACTTTCCAGTTAACAATGGAACATATGTGTATATTATTTTTCTTAAAATGTATCTGAATCTCATAGTATGGTTTAGTCAATTATTATCCTTGAATGTATTACAAAATAAATCAATAATGTTAAGCCAATATATTCAAAATTCTTCTCGAGTTAGCTTGGATTATTGGAAATGAAAATGCGTTAACGTTTTTGCAGGATCTAAAAATATATGGCTAAACCTGTAGAGTACTTCTCAATCCAAAGAATTTATTGTTTTCCTATCTGAACTCTATAACTTGAACATATTTGCAATGCTTTCGGGAACTTGAAATGATATAAAAATTCTTTTTTGATGCGGTAATCAGTATTTATAATAACTTCTCCATGTTGATATAGCTCTATAGTTGATGAAGTTTTTTTTTTAATTCAGTCAAATCTTAGAGTTAAATTCGAATAAAATCCATAGAAAACAAATACTATTTTTTTTTTAAAGATTGCGACAACGAGAGAAAAACATTAAACTTGTACTCAATAGAGTCAATCGATCATAAAAAAAATATTTTTATAATTATTAATACATTTATATGACTGTCCAATGTTTAAATACGGCCCAGTAAAAGGATCAAAACGAGAAAAGAGAAAAAAAAATGGTTGATTGAAACTAAAAATTGATGTTAATGATGCCGAGGACAGAAAAACTTTTTATTGAAAAGTTAATTATTGATTTAAAAAAAGTGCTTTTTATTGATTTCAGAAGGATTACTCTCGTAAATAAAGATTTCAATGAAAATGACATCATTCCATAAACAATAAAAAAAGTTCATCATATCAACTAGTGGCTTTGTTCTTTTTGGCTAAATGGAGAACAATAACTAGAGTGAAAAGATACAATGTTCTTTATGAGGGGGTTGAAGGCTATATACGAGGAACTCGGCTTTGAAGCTTTTCATCAATTTTTCACTCCATACACATTATAAAGAAGCCAATACACAAACCAATCTTCTACGAATTGTTGAAAGAAAAAAGTCAAATTCTTTGATCAAATTTTGATTCTAAAAACTGACCAAAACGACACTTACACTCCTTTGCATATCTTAGGACCAAACATCTAATTTAAAAACCAAATTCAAAACGTTAATTTGTGGAACCGGGCTGATTTTTTTATTAAAGGGACCCCTTTATGAGATCTAAAACGGGCCCCCCGAAGCCCAAATCCGGCGCTGCCCATATTCTATGGGATTTCCTATATAAATGGGACTGTTGTGCGAGTATGGGCAGTGTAGGGAAAACCCTGGGAGGGAGAAACCGATACAAAATTTATGTACGTCAAGGTGAGCCGAGATTCTGCTGTCACTGTGAGCCCAGATCTAAAACAATGGACAAACATGATAAAAGTGCGTAATTGATTAATACATATTTTTTGCATTTTATCAAATGTGACAAAAAATCGGTTAAAAAGCTATTCATGCTTATTCAAAAGTAATGTCACAATAGCAAAACGGCTGCAAAACGGTGAGTCGACAACCAGGAAGGAGCGTTCAACACAGCTCTGGTCCTCACAAGTTCCTACCTCACGCTTCCACGGGTCAAACGATGACAAAGACCGCCAGCTAAGGATTGCGTACTTAGCTGGTAGTGCAGCCTGAGCACTGTTGTCCTTTTGACATCAGCTAGATTGAGGAGGTACGTCTCGAGCGTCTGTTCACTAGGAGGTGCGGCTCAAACAGCGTCTGTTCTGGTATCCAGCGGCTGAGTAAGAAATGCTGAATCGCGCACAGCTAAATCCAAGGTGGTAGCCCCATCAGCGCGATCGTCCTAGTGTTAGTTGGGACGTTAAACAGAGCTGGCACGATGGCGCTCCGACGAGACAGGAGTGTTGGCGTAGACCCGATAAGCCACCCGTAAAAAACCTTATTGCGAATAACATAGGAGATAATACGACTCGGAACAATCGGCAAAGACCCACGCGACGAAATAAAGATTACGATTGGAAACTTGGAACATGGAACTGCAAGTCACTTGGTTTCGCAGGTTGCGACAGGATAATCTATGATGAACTACATCCCCGTAACTTCGATATCGTAGCACTGCAGGAACTTTGTTGGACTGGACAGAAGGTGTGGAAAAGCGGGCATCGAGCGGCTACCTTCTACCAAAGCTGTGGCACCACAAATGAGCTAGGAACTGGCTTCATAGTGTTGGGCAAGATGCGACAACGCGTTATCAGGTGGCAGCCGATCAACGCAAGGATGTGCAAGATGAGGATAAAAGGCCGTTTCTTCAACTACAGCATCATCAACGTACACTGCCCACACGAAGGGAGACCCGACGACGAGAAGGAGACGTTTTACGAGCAGCTGGAGCAGATTTATGACGGATGCTCTCCGCGTGACGTGAAACTCGTTGTTGGCGACATGAACGCACAGGTAGGACGAGAGGAGATGTACAGACCGGTGATCGGGCAGAACAGTCTGCATGCCGTATCTAACGACAACGGCCAACGATGCGTCAACTTTGCAGCCTCTCGTGGTATGGTAGTCCGAAGCACCTTCTTCCCCCGCAGATATCCATAAGACCACCTGGAGATCACCCGAGAACCTAACCGAGAACCAAATCGACCACTTTCTTATCGACGGAAAATTCTTCTCTGACATTACCAATGTTCGCACATACCGCAGTGCGAATATAGATTCGGATCACTATCTAGTTGCTGTATGTATGCGCTCAAAACTTTCGACGGTGAACAACTCGTGTCGAAGCCAAACGCCGCGGCTTAACATCGAGCGGTTACGGGACTCAGAAGTAGCCCATGAATACGCGCAGCAGTTGGAAGTGGCCCTACCAACGGAAGAGCAGCTTGGCGCCACCACTCTTGAAGATGGCTGGAGGCACATAAGACATAGGTAGCACCGCAACAGGTCGCTGGACCTAGTGGCCCCGAATCAGAGAAACGACTGGTACGACGGCGAATGGGAGCAGTTGAAGAATGAGAAGAATGCAGCATGGGCGAGAATGCTGCAACACCGCACGAGAGCGAACGAGGCACGGTATAAACAGGCGCGGAACAGACAAAACTCGATCTTCCGAAGAAAAAAGCGCCATCAAGAAGAACGAGATCGCGAAGCGATGGAAGAGCTGTTCCGCGCTAAAGACACACGGAAGTTCTACGAGAAGCTTAACCGTTCGCGCAAAGGCTTTGTGCCACAAGCCGACATGTGCAGAGACTGTGACGGAAATCTTCTCACGAACGAACGTGAGGTGGTCGAAAGGTGGCGGCAGCACTACGACGAGCACCTTAATGGTGATGTGGCCAGTAGCGGAGGTGGCACGGAAATAACTTTGGGAGCACGCGCGGACGACGAAAGACTTCCGCCTCCAGATCTCCAAGAGGTAGAAACGGAGATTAGACGGTTGAAAAACAACAAAGCCGCTGGAGTGGACCAACTTCCGAGCGAGTTGCTAGAATACGGTGGTGATGCACTGGCAAGAGCGCTGCACTGGGTTATTTCCAAGATTTGGGAGGAGGAAGTATTGCCGGAGGAGTGGATGGAAGGTGTCGTGTGTCCCATCTACAAAAAGGGCGACAAGTTGGATTGCGCCAATTATCGTGCGATCACAATTTTGAGCGCCACCTACAAGGTACTCTCCCAAATTCTATGCCGCCGTCTATCACCAATTGCTAGAGAATTCGTTGGACAATATCAGGCAGGATTTATGGGCGAACGAGCAACAACGGACCAGATATTCGCCATCCGCCAGGTGTTGCAGACTGTAGGCAACTACAGAGACTCTTAGATTTGTTTTCCCAGTGGTGCGAGGCCAACTTTATGTGCATAAGCGTTGGAAAATGTGCTGTGATATCATTCTCACGATGTAGGAATCTTTTGATATGGCCTTACACAATCAGAGGAAATGCGATTGAAAGAGTTGCAAGCTTTAGAGACCTCGGGGTGATTCTTGATAGTCAGCTTACATTCAGAGAACACTACTCGTACATTATTGCTAAAGCCAACAGGAGCTTAGGATTTATCTTTCGTCTGTCTAAGGAGTTCACCGATCCACATTGTTTAAAGGCTCTCTACTGTTCTTTGGTACGTTCAACACTTGAAACCGCTTCAACTGTGTGGAGTCCGTACCACGACGTCTGGATAAAGCGAATCCAGTCAATACAGGCTAAATTTATCCGGTACGCATTGCGGTTTCTTCCATGGAGCAACCCTGATGAGCTTCCTCCATATGAGAACCGATGCCGCTTGTTGGAACTGGACACACTTGAAAAACGGAGAAAGATGATGATAGCCGTTTTCGCTGGAAAAATCATTACCGCGAACATTGATGCTCCTTTTATTCTATCCAGAATCAATTTGAATGTAGTACCCAGACCCCTACGTACTCGAAATTTTCTTAGGCTGGATTTCCAACGAACTGACTGCGCTCAGCATGAGCCAATTCGAAGAATGTGCGAAGTTTTTAACTGTGTGTATGACCTGTTTGATTTTAATATGAGTATTGATGTCTTCCGTAAACGTTTATATTCTAGAAATTTATGATGTTTAATGTTAAAATTAAGAATATTCATGTAGACATTTTTGTTCGATGAATTATGAAATAAATAAAAAAAATAAAAAAAAAATAAATGCCGCGAATACAATGTACCCACACATCATTTATTCATCGATTTTAAATCGGCCTATGATACAATCGATCGAGAACAGCTATGGCAGATTATGCACGAATACGGTTTCCCGGACAAACTGATAAGATTGATCAAGGCGACGATGGAGCGAGTGATGTGCGTAGTCCGAGTATCAGGGACACTCTCGAGTCCCTTCGAATCTCGCAGAGGGTTACGGCAAGGTGATGGCCTTCCGTGTTTGCTGTTCAACATTGCTTTAGAGGGTGTGATAAGAAGAGCGGGGATAGACACGAGTGACACGATTTTCAGAAAGTCCGTTCAGTTACTTGGTTTCGCCGACGACATTGATATTGTTGCACGCAACTTTGAGACGATGACGGACACGTACATCCGACTAAGGGCTGAAGCTAGGCGAATCGGACTGAACATCAATGTGTCAAAGACGAAGTACATGATAGCGAGGGGCTCAAGAGAAGACACGGCACGCCCCCCACCTCGAGTTCATATTGACGGTGATGAAATCGAAGTTGTCGAAGAATTCGTGTACTTGGGCTCACTGGTGACCGCCGACAACGACACCAGCAGAGAAATCCAGAGACGCATCGTTGCTGGAAATCGTACCTACTTTGGACTCCACAGAACGCTCCGATCGAGCAAAGTTCGCCATCGCACGAAGTTGACCATCTACAAGACGCTGATTAGACCGGTACTCCTCTATGGGCACGAAACATGGACCCTATGTGCAGAGGATCAACGCGCCCTTGGTGTTTTCGAACGGAAGGTGTTGCGGACCATCTACGGCGGAGTGCAGATGGAAGACGGAACGTGGAGAAGGCGGATGAACCATGAATTGCACCAGCTGCTGAGAGAACCAACCATTGTCCACCTCGCAAAAATTGGGAGGCTGCGGTGGGCCGGACATGTCACCAGAATGTCGGATACCAAGCCGGTGAAAATGGTTCTCAAAAACAATCCGACCGGCACAATACGACGTAGTGCGCAGCGAGCAAGATGGGTCGATCAAGTTGAGGACGATCTGCGGACCCTTCGCAGAATGCGTGGCTGGCGACGGGCAGCCATGGACCGAGTCGAATGGAGACGTCTCCTACGTACAGCAGAGGCCACCCAGGCTTTAGCCTGACTGGTAAGTAAGGTAAAGTCACAATAGCAACTTTTATTCTGATTGAATATAAAATACTCAAATACGCATCATTTTACTTTTTCAATAAAAACGAAAATTAAGGTGAAACAGAGTGCTTCGTGAAGCCCAAGCAGGACAGTTCGGTTTTGCGTCGTCCGATATATTTTGCTCACGATTTCGCGCGTTTTCGTCGCCGGAGAATATATTTTTTTCCCTGTTTTGGAGCGTCTTGCTGGGTAGTGCTTCGTGAGGCCCAAGCAGGACAGTTCGGTTTTGCGTCGTCCGTTAGATTTTGCTCACAATTTCGCGCGTTTTCGTCGCCGGAGAATTTTTTTTTCCTGTTTGGGAGCGTCTTGCTGGGTAGTGCTTCGTGATGCCCAAGCAGGACAGTTCGGTTTTGCGTCGTCCGATAGATTTTGCTCACGGTTTCGCGCGTGTTTTCGTCGCCGGAGTTTTTTTTTCCCTGTTTTGGAGCGTCTTGCTGGGTAGGTATTTGGGAAGGCCCAAGCAAGACGGTTTGTTTTCGGAACGCCAAGAAGTTTTGCTGTCAATGTCAGTTTTGTGTTCAGTCGAGAATGGATTACCAACTGGTGAGTTCGTTTCATGCTTATGATAACACATTTTTTCTTGAAAGCGTAACTTTTATGTAATATTAAAACAAACTTTGTATGGTTCGTCACTATAAGTGTCGGCATTATGCTATTTTCTTATACAATTTCAATATACATATATTTTTCTCTTTTTGACATTATTAAAAATTATCTTTTGAATTGTTCGACATTGTAAATGTTGACGTATTTTTTAAAACTTCTACCATATCGAGACAAAATGCACAGTAATACTCATATGTCATTTTCAAACAAACTATGTATGGTTCGTCACTACAAGTGTCGGCATTATTCCTGTTTCATATAATTTAAAATATATACATGTAATTTTCAGTTTTCGACATTAATAAAAACGTCTTTTGAATTGTTCGACATTATAGATGTTGACCTATTTTTTAAAGCTTCTACCAAAAACTTCTCGAGACAAAAATACACAACTAGCTTTAAATATAAGTCGTATATTTCCCCCTTGTCCATGGATCGCATCACCGACCAGAGGTAACTCCCAGATCTTTTCCTCCCTCACTAATAAACACCCTTCCCGTGGTGATTGTGGAGATGCAGAGGTATTCTCGGTCTCTAGAAGCAACAATCATTACACCCTAACATTCCTTCCCCATCCCAACTGACTGTAAGGACTTGGCCGGCGCTGTTATTGATCAATAATATTAGATCTGCTAAAATTGCACTTCGAGAGTAAGCGGAAACTCCCATCCCTTATTCATTTGGATCGTAGTGCAATTCTTACCAGTTCCGATCAATCACGGAGTAGCAACCATTGACATGTACAGTCAGTCTATGCTATGCTATGCTATGCTAAAAACGAAAATTAAGGTGAAACATCTCGGAATCCAAAGATGGCCGTCCCAATGGCCGACTTGTGCCCCTACTCACGTTTTCAAAGGCACAAAACTGGAGAAATAGTTTGCAAACGTTTCTGATCTTCTTATTTTAAGCTTTCTGCTTGTGCATAAAGCCAAAATAAAAAGTTCACTGTTGTTGGATGCTTTCTTCGCGAGATTTGTGCCTTTGAAGTTTCAGTGCAATCTTAGAAGTTGATTCCAAACTGTGTCACCTTAAATGCATAGAAAACTTTGGCCCTTTTTCCATGTTTGTCCAGAACGATCGAAGGAACACAACAAAAGAAAACTAGCGATTTTGATCAAGTCTGCCTTGATTGTTGTTGACAAGCTGGAGTTTTCTTGCAGTTCGAAATAACTTTGTGTCATATTTCGTGTGTAGTATCGGTGTCTCCCTCCCAGGAAAAAACCCTTTATTATTCTTCTTTCAGAAATTGTTGATGTAAAATCCTTTCTCCGAATAACTACGATTCTTTGGAAAATGTTTCTAATATTTTTCCGGAAATATCCCTGAGGTTCTTACGAAAATGTCTCTAGGGTTCTTCCGAAAATGCTTCTAAGATCCTTTATGAAATTCTTTTGGAATACTTCCCGATATTTCTCGAGAATTCTTCAAGCAATCCTTCTGGGATACTCACGAAAATCTTCCAGAATTAGTTTTGAGAGTCCTTTGGCTGGATATCCTTCTAGGATTTTTCCTCTGGAATTTTTGCGAAAATCCTGTTGGAATTCTTCAAGGTGTCTTTCGAGGAATCTTCCGAAAATTGTTCCGGTATTTTTCGAGAAATCCTTGTGGGAAGCTTCCACAAAACCTTCGGAGATTTTTCAGGAAATGCTTCTGCAATTCTTACGAATTCTTCTCGGATTATTCTCTATTTATTATTTTTATTATCTTTATTATCGAGACTTTCAGCCGTTAGTTGGTTCGTCTCCGGTAGAGAAGTTCTGGAATTATGTTGAAATTGTTCGGAATGTTTTTAAAGGATTCTTACGGACAACCCTCTGGGATTTGTCCGGTAATCTCTGTAGGATGTGCGTCCCAGAAATCTTGCTACAATCCTCCAGGTTATTTTTCGATGATTCTTTCGAAAATCCTCCTGAGATTCTTCTGGATCTACTACATGGTTGCTGCTGGAAACCCTTCTGAGGTGCTTCCGGACATCGCTTTGTGGCCCTTTCGAAATTCTTCCGGAAATCTCGTTGAGATACTTCCACAAATCTCATTAGGATTCTCCCGGAAATTCATCGGGAATCGTTCCGGAAATCCTCCTGGAATTCTTCAAGAAATACATCAAAGTTTTTCACGGAAATTTCTCCGAGGTTCTTTCTGAAATATTACTGGGATTCTTCTAGAGAAACCTCGGGTAACAGTTCTTGTATTTTTCCGGATATCATTTAAGGATTCATCTCCTGGGACTCTTTCAGAAATTATTTTGAGATTATCTGACTTCTCCAAAATTTTTCTGGAAACGCCTCTTGGATTCTTTCGAAAATCCGAAATTTTTCCGGTAAAACTAGCTGTGAATCTTCCAGAAATCATTCGAAAAGAATTCTCGAAAATATCCGGAAGAATTGCTGTAAGATTGTCGAAATAAGCCCAAAAGGATTTTTGGAAGAATTCGGAAGAGATATCCGGCAGAATCCCAAAACGAATTCCCGTAAATATTCCACAGCAAAATCTTAGAAGAGTCCCAGAAAACATCCCAAAAATCTCAGAGGGATATACGGGAGAATACATGAGGAATTTCTTCAAGAACCCCAGAGGGCTTTCTGAAAAATTTCCTAAGGGATCCCTGAAGTAAGATGTTAAAAAGAAATCAGGAAAACTCTCCGATGAATTTTCGGAAGAATCCCAGAGGGATTGTTTCAGAAACTCCAGAGAGATTTCTCGAAACATTCTCGAATAGTTTCAGAATTTTTCAGAAGAAATCTCTGGGAAACTATTGTGATCAATACTTGATACTACTCAAGGATTTCTGGCGGATGTGGCGTAAGCTGAAAATAAAAAACCTAAAGAAGCTCTTACAGGCATACTTGAAAAAAAAACGAGTTAAATTTTAGGAGGAAGGAAATACCAAAAAAAAATATTGCAATAAAATAACTGGAATTCGACACAAATCTCTTGCCAAATATTTTCCAGGTTTCTTTGAGGAATCAAAATGGTTTTTCGAACTTCCTAGAATTTCTAAAGTAACCCTTTGAAGATTTCTTTCCCTATAAAATCCTTAAAATGAATCAAACATTGATGTCAACGCTGATACAAATATTCCAGGAGATTTCCAAAGAGGTCTGTGAAAGTATTTCTAAAGAAATCTTTGGAAGAAACCCTTGAGAAATTCCTGGATTTCTTTTTTATCAGAGTTGCTGGAGTGATTCCTAGAAGAATTCCAAAATAAATTCTGCATTGATTTATTTAAGACACATTTGGAAGAATTCCTAGAGGAACAATTGGAGTTATCCCTAGAAGACTTCTTAAAATTTTCATATTAACCCTTGGAGAAATTCTTGCGAAAACTCCGGAAAAATCTAAGGAAATTTCAGGACTTTTATCCGGGGTTTCGAAAAAATCCTACTCAATTCTTGGAAAAATGTTTAGGATTTTTTTAACGAACTGCTAGAAGATTGTATGGAAAAGTTTTGGAAGAGAACTCTGGGAAATTTGTTGGCAGGTAGTATACTGCCCATATTTATTTAGATAATTGTCCCATATTCTATGGAATTTCCTACATGGGATATTTATGCGATTAGGGGAAGTATATATCTGCGAAAAAAAAAAACACTTGAACAATCCAAACCAATCTTGGAGAATTCCTTGAAGATAATTTCTTGTGAAAGTTCCCGGACATAAACCAATTGAAATTCTTGATGGAATTCCCGGAGGATTTTCAGATACAATTGCTCGAGGAATCCTTCAGAAGATTCGTTAAGTCAACAATAATCAAATCCCTAATGATTTTTTTGGAGGAATCTTCGGAGAAACTCCTAGAAAAAATAATGAAGAATTTTTTAAAAATGTCCTGCACACATTACAAGGATTTTTTTAAAGTGTTCGTGAAGAAATACCTGAAGGAATTCTCGACTGGGATTTCTGAATATTGCATTTTTTTTAATGAATACCTCGACGAAGTACCCTTTTATCATGAGATAAAGTATGGAATAACTATCATGCACTAAAGTGTGGGTTCGATTTTCACTTCAATCTACATGGCTTTATCGTCCTTATCGAACCCGGTGTTAACGTAGTGACTACATCGTGCGCCCCAAAGCATAAAGACACAATACTGCAATCGAGAGATAAATGACGAATGTTACTACACACTCCACCGCGTGCAGACATGATTCCGACGTTTATGAATAATTACTCTGCAACGAACGGCATAAGCCAGCATAATCTCGGCTCGAAACAACCCCATTGACAACCGACGATGAGTGGGAATGTATTATTCAACGGTGCAGGAATCGTAAGCGCCCCGGTCAACAAACGACGAGACGAGCCTCCCCAAACCGGGATCACCCCAGTAGAAAATGTACAATTAATTCAACAGTTGAACTTATAGAAACACCATACAACCTATGGTATAATTAATAATTTTAGAAAAAAATCGTTACAATCTTCTATTGCCACGATTAATGCGTTATATATTTAGGTTAAGTTAGGTTAAGTTAGGTGAAGTAAATTGAAAGCGTTTTTTTTTTCTCTAATGAGCAGATGAAATCAATTCACCTGTAAAAAATCGTAACTGCTATGGTAAATGAAATGTTGTTAACAAAATGTAAATAAAAGCTTAATTTTGTTATATCAAATTAGGATGATAGTGTTGCTAAACACAGAACACCTAGATATAAGACATGAATGTAATGTTTGGAATGATACTAAAATAAATTCAAAAATGTAAAATATTATTTACAATTGATTCAAAGGTACAAAACGCAGAAAATACATTTAGTTCTATGGTAGATCTGCTGGAAAGTATGACATTGTTACAATAATACCTATTGTATTTTTAGAATATTTTTTATCAGGGCAATGCAGCTCCCGACCTGAGAATAATTGTTTTAGGATAATTTTCGAAGGCATCGGTGCGGGTGGTCTGACATGTGGAACGGAAATTAACCAGACTTGCTATCACGTACAATTGTTCCTCCTGGGTGCGGATCCGATGGCTGTCGTTTGCTATAGTAGACAATACAGTCACAGAGTGATGTGCCAGCTGCAACGACCTCTAGGGATCGTGTTCGGCAATTTGAGATAGGTTCTGTACCTACATGCGTGACAATGGTGAATTCTTCGCATGGCGTTATGATTTGTTGCAAGCTTTTCACGTTTCAAACGGATCTGCGTTCGTTCAAACATATTTTTAGTTGCATAGCAGTTTGGAGGAATGGTTGCAGATTTAGCGATTGGGGATATAGGTAATTATCGATAGGGTACATGCACCGGGTTTCGCCATAGTACTAGTATAGTGCAAATAGAATTGTAACTTACAATAGAATTGATTGGAATATCGGTACGTTAAACTGCAAATTTACAAACTAATAGTACACGCATAAGGTTATCATTTCTAACATTGCGGTAAGCCTATTACTGAACTAGTGTGTCAAGGATTAACTACTGAAATAATCAAGTGATATGGTAGGTGTACCCGTTCCCTATATTGCCATACATGATAATTTGAATGTTTCCAAATGTTGAACTGTTTTGTATGTTTTAGTAGTAAGAAATAGAGATGGGCAAAATGGACTAATTGTGGGAGTGAATCGTAGGTGATTCACTCACAAAAGTGAATCGACTCTTTTGGTCGATTCAGTGACTCATTTAGCAAAATCTTATCAAAATCAAGGATATCGCATATGAAACAAAATGTGTAATCATTTTAAAATGAGATCATTCTTCATAAAGCTACATCAACAATTCATACATGTCCGGGGTACTTAACTAAGATGAATCCAACTCAAAAGCAAGATTCCTGGTAATTTTTTTAAGCAAAATTTTCTTCTATTTAAAAAATGAAGTGCTAGTGAATCGTGACTCTTTTGAAAAGAATCGTGATTCGTTCACTCATTTTAGAGAGTCGACTCTTATGAACGATTCGTGAGTGAGTCACCCATCTCTAGTAAGAAATCAGATATATCTTGATGTTAAAACATTCAAAGCTATTTAAAGTATGAATGTTTTCGAAATTTCACATATTGCCAAATAGGGAATCATTATTACCATAACTGGTACGCTTTCCCTATATACTTTCTGAAATTTACCTAAATTACGCTATTTGTTCCATAAAATTCCATGCAAAATCAAACGAGAACGACAATTTTCCTTAAATCTAAATGTCCTTGTCCTGTTATACACTCCTGAATAAGAAACCTAAAATGAATCGTAGTACCGTAATAATGGGAATGTTGAGCTTACACAGCAGGAAGCTTTGCAGTAATTATCTGTGTTTCGATTTCTCTCAAATAAATTTGTTACATTCCCTGACTTTTGTCAGACTTCTGAGATTCATTTACTGACTTTTTGTCATTTGTCATGCGAATATTTATGCATATAAAAAGGTGGCCCGCCACACAAAATTGTTTCTGCGTTTATGCCCGCGGTTTGAAAAAGTTGGGCAGGCCTGCTTTACCAATTCGGTTCCATGAGTAGAATGACGTTAAAACCATTTTCAATTCGAACGATGTGCAGATTAGTGGGAGCCATATTAAAAAGTGTTTATTTATTATTATGTAAACAATTGAGGATATGCATTCTGAGAAAAAAATTATCATGCTCATAAGAATGAAAAAACAAAATTGAGAAGGTATTTTCAAGTTACTTTTTCTCGATATTTTTGCATCATTTTTCCACAAGTTCTTAAAAAACTCTCCTAGTTTAAGAATCTATGTCAATATCCGTCGTCTTCATATAATTTGTCTTTGGCGGCCATTTTGTTTTACGTCAATTAATCAAAGAAATAAAATGTGGGCTATACAAAGCTAGATGATAATGACCTACTCTGAAAAAATCATACAAATCATGGCTAATAAACAGATTCTAAAACAAGAAGAGTTTTTTTAAGAACTTGTAAAATAATGATGCAAAAATATTGAGAAATAAAAAAGTAATCAAGGTTTTATTGCGGTAAATTATGAAGCTGCAGGTAGAGGGGTTATAACTTATTCGTCATTCATATTTTTGACAATGATTATTCCTTCTTTTGAAATTCGGTTTAATTTTCTAATGTTTCGTATATAATCATTACCATCGATTTTCTTTTGATTATGCTGCCGTTATACGCATAATTGTCCCATGTTCCAAAATACAGTATGGCCCATAAAAAACACGAAAATTGTTTGAACGTGAATTTAGCATCCACAAGCGTTATTTTCGTTGTTTTTGTGAGTGAATGTAATGTCTCATTAATGTAGTATATTCGTGCATAACTTCACTATCTAGGGTAATTTTTGCCATAATTTTCTTACTTTCCAAAATAATGTAATAAATAAAAAAAAGTTTAAAGGTTTTGTACGCTCAAAGCTATATCAGCGTCTGATTGTGGTAATAAACTTTCCACCTTCGAAAATCACACTTTATTGTTGAAAATATTAGTTTGTATGGTATCAGAGGATGAAGGAGTTCTTGGAGAACGTGTTTTCCATGGTCACAATAAAATATATTGCCAGGGTCTTATTTTTGAGGCATTTGCGTCTTATGGGTTTGATATGCCTTCATTTTTTGTTAAAGTTTAATAAAAAATAAACACAGAGGTGTATAACACTTTTTTGAGGAAAAAATGTTCCTTCGGTTAGAGACAACTTATATCAATACTAGCTCATAAGTTTTGAGCAAAACAGAGCCGCTTATCACACTTATACGAAGGTTCATCCACGGCTCTCCAAAATGAGCAGTTTTTGTTTCGAAAATATGTTTATGTCTAAAATGATCCAGGTATGAATCCATTCTATTATATGATATCGGCGAATGCTGGAGACAAAGCCTGTGAAGGTCCTCACCCCATCGTTGATGTTTTGGAAGCTTTCATCACAAAGATATTGAACTTGATGACTGCATGATAAAATTTGAAGGTATGTTTCCAACTCCTCTCTAGTAAGATGAAAGTAACAGATAAAAATCATGTTCAAAGCGTAAACCTGAGTTTGAATAGATTAAACAATACAAATAATGAATAAAATGTATGTTTCGTTAACACTTTTATTATGAAAACTACCATAAAACATGATATGACGATTTTAGCATTTTTTATGGGCCATACTGTATGCAACAGAGAAAACGCATTTAAAGATTTTATCAAATTTATCCCTTGTCTTGCCCTTGTTCACCATTGGTTGACCTGGTTTGTGATAAATTTAAATAAAATCTTTGTAATCGCATAAAGAAAGCGTGTTCATTAGAGCCAAGAGTTTGTATTACGGGAAAAAGTTAATTTTGCTACGAAATTCAAAGTGAGACTGTTAAGCTTAAAAATACGGGTTTTTTGATGAATTTCTACGCATAACAGTCCCACTGATAGTAGTGAACAATTATGTGGTGAGTATACACCTACAGCAGGTGACCATTCTTATATATAGATTTAATCTTCTAGACTATGTTAAGGCACTTAATGAAGGCTCAATTGACATGTGTCAAATGGAGCCACATGTGGAGAAGTGAAAAAAAATAATAATTTTATAGTTTGGGATGGAAACCAAAATTTTCTGTATGTGGGATAATAAGAAAATGTATGAGTTGGTGAAGAAAAATGTTGATGAGTAAGTTAAAGTGTTTACAAGATTTAGCAAAGGTGGTAAATTGCTATATCGATTCTTCCAGCTGCAGGCTTGGCAGAAATTCATCTGCGATTTGAAAATTGTTTTGCGGACTAAATATTTAAATCAGAATTCACGACACAAATAGCACAATATAATATTTTTTTAGATTTGGTTGGTAAAATCATGATGTTTGACTACTATGTTTAAGATCCGCCAATATATTCGCCATTTTCATCGGTTTAGGTCATCCAAAATCTCTTGAATTATTCTTCTTCAGAAATGATTTGCAAATTCATGAAGTTTGTTATGTCGCAAGAATGATCTCAAAACCGCTAATACTATGGCCACTTTCCCTGAGGAACAGAGTATCCAAAACGACTTGGTAAGTGATCAAGTCATCCAAAACCGTTTGAACCAACCAACTTTTTTAGCCTTAATCTGGGAATTTATAAAGTTTGATATGTCGACAGTCGACAGATATGTTTCGAAACCACCAATTTAGTGGCCATTTACCCCAGGAATCCGGGTATCCGGAACAATCCGGCATGTGTTCAAGTCATCCAAATACGTTTAAACCATTTAAACCAGGGTTTCTCAACCGGTGGTCCGCGGACCCCTAGGGGGCCGTGACGAGCTCTCAGGGGGTCCGTGAAGCCATTGAAAATAAGTGTCGTTTCTCTTGATATAAGAAATCTTTTCCTAATATAGTTGACGCCGTCCACAAATTACGTAACTCTCTAGGGGGAGAGGGGGAGTAAACTCAAGCGTTATGGCTCATACAAAAAATTGAAATATTTCATACAAAAAGCGTTACGGACGATGGTCATAAATTTCCAATTTTAGCATTACATAATAAATGTAAGCCGGGTAAGTTGCAAATTTTGCAAATTCCTTATTATTTTGGCAAATTTTCTCGCGAAGATAATAGCTATATTATATTTAAGCTTTAATTTAAAAAAATGGGTTCAAATTTGAACCTTGTCACTTTTGATCAAGTTTAACGTTCACTTAGCCGACAAAAACGTAACAGGGGCTCAAGTTTTTAACACTGGGGTTGTTTCTATCTGACATTTCAGAAGGAAAACAAAATACATCTGAAATTTAAATATAAACCAAGGGGTGTGACAAGATCTCATAAATCAGGAAAAAAAGTTTTATCTGGCCTAAACTTAAGCATTTGGTATGACTCCTGGGAATACTTTTGTTGAGAAGCTAGTGGGATTTGGAATGTTGAAGTATGTATATTATCTTTGCAGTTTTCACGTCGGCAAGAAAAGTCGGAAAGCTACTGAGCTCATATTTGGGCTGAAATGCGTTGAAGAAACGTTTTAATTGCAATGTTTCGGCCGAGAAAAATTCACCAGCTTATAGTGAATCGTTGTTGTTCCATGTTTTTCTTTTCTCTATTCTAATGCCGGACATAAATGCGATTTACTGCAGAGTTTCAGACCTTCTGATGGTGAAAAATGTTATGTTAAGCGATCATCCATTAATAATTAAACCCTAACGTAATTAATGGGTTTATGGGGGGGATTGGGTTTGAGATTTCTTACGCGTGATACAATTTAATTTCTATTTTCATATTAAAAATTCTTAGAAGGGAGGTGGGGGAGGAGGTGTTTGAAAAATCCCAAAAATTATCTTACGTAATAAATGGACAGCCCCTAAAGCGAAAGATGAAGGTTCCCAAGAGGTTTATTCTACTTGCCCTGCATTATTTGTATTTTGTCAACATTGTTTGTGTAGGTTCCTTGTCATACCTTTGAAAAGATGCTAGTAGTCAGAAATCTACATTCCTGGCTCAATTATTAGTAAACTCTTCCAAAGGATCATAGCAGGATTCTTGCATTTGATTTCAAGAAAATTCATCTTTAAGGGTCCGCGAGACGTTTATAAAGCTTCAAAGGGGGTCGCAGCACCGAAAAAGTTGAGAACCACTGATTTAAACCGTTTAAACCGTTCTTTAGACTTGATTTGCAAATTCATGAAGATTGATATGTTGCAAGTCAGGCTTCGCCAATATAATGACCACTAGAGTGATGCATATTTTAAAATTTCGGTTCACCAATGCTTAAACAATTTTTATAATGGTAAATAGCATCATCACAGAAAGAAATTTGACTTGCACACGCCATTTGAAGTTTCTATGGAGATTCAAATGGAAAACGCCAACCTTTTGTGTCTATCTCTTCGTCATAACATTTTATGGAAAAGCAAACAAACTCTTCTTATTTGAAATCCTATCAGCTACAACTTTGCCGAAGACCACATTTTGATTGGACGAGAGGATAAATTGTTATTCAGCATGCCTTACCGACTATTCGCGGTGCTCTTGGCGGGAATTCATTTGATCATTTCAGTATGATTTGTTATCAATAATAACAAATTATTCTTATGTCGAAGCAAAACGTGGTCTTCGACAAAGTTGTAGCTGGAAAGATTTCACACGCGAAGAGTTTATTCACTTTTCCATAGACTATTATGACGAGGAGTTAGAGGACTGAACATGAAAGGTTCACCTTTTCCATAGTAATTTTTTTTCAGTAGCGATAGGGGTAGCACTGGGACTTTTAATCTGCCCCAAGCTCCTGCCCAACATTTGCTTTTATAAGCCTCTATTACATTCATCGCACAGACGTTCCTAAGCAATGTTGCTCAAATGGTCACTGTGTACCCTAGCAGCAATCAACCCTTGCCGTAGTTTTGCAGTCTTGTATTCGAGACTAGTATAAAACTATGATAAGACTTGAAATGCTACTAAAGTGGTTGGAGTGAAGAACGAAATAGTTTTATTGAAAGGTCCTCATTCCCCATTTCATTTCATCAGTCACTGTCACATAATTACCACACTTTTGCTGTTGTCACTTTTTTAACACTATCACTAATATCACCGATTATCACTCATTAACTTTCGTAATACACATCATATATGTCTACTTTCCATTATATCACTTCACTTTCACAGCTACAATTTTTTATGAAAATTACATCACACTACTTTCATAATAATTCATTTTTGTTACCCTTTACCATCTGTTATCATGAAAAAGTTTTAAATAATTGAAAAATCAAGAAAGTTACAGTAGAAAAAATAAAATCACTTTGATAAACTATACTGCACTCTCTATCATTATGAAAACTTTTATCATGATTGTGTTAAGAACTAGGCAATAGTTTTTATATTCAGAGAAATGATTGCATAAAATAATAACCATCATTAAACTAGTAGCATAGACAAACAGATATATTTTGCCAACAGCAAAGCATAATCTTTTTGGTCAATAACTTTGATACTTTCATTCAATTTCATAAGCTATGTTCAACCATAATCAGGTAATACATCAACAGTATCGAGCTTGGAACTCCTGTAAACTCAAACCGTTTTTATTTTAACGGCTGAATATTTCGTAGTTATTAATCCTATTTGGAAACTATTAATACATCGTAAAATTGTCTTGAAATGATGTTTATATTTAAATGCAACAGAATCATAACTTATATATGTGCAGTTTACGAATCCTATAAGGTACGCAGAGCAACTGTATAAATAATCTATAATAGACGGATGATTTCAACAAGCTTTTAGTTTTAATAGGGGAAATGGCCAATTTGTCCTATAAATAAAACACTACACTAAACAAAGTATTTAAATGCAACACCCAGTGGCATGCACAGGAAGAAAAATTCATGTAAATTTCAGCGTGAAATCATGCACTTAAAGGGAATGCCAGAAATGTCGCAAATTTACACGTCACATCGTGTAAAATTACAATAACATTATGTAAATTTTGCTATACATCGTGTAATCTAGCATGGACTCTAACCGATTACGCGACAATTCACAGTGGTCCAGGAATCAGTTTTACGCGGAAAGATGCATTTTGAGCTTTAGAATGAAACATTAGACAAAAATGGTCTTCTACAAAGTTGTTTGTATTAGTAAAGCCCTTTGTTTGATGTTATTGAAAATTAGGGTGGACCACATTTTCATAGAAATAGTCTAACTAACTTTCTTATTTGTAGAAATTATATTATACATGCTTCAGCAAAGTTGTAGACCATTCAATTTCAAGCAACTTTGCCAAAAAAAGTTTTTTTGTATCTCTTGAATTGACCGATTTAGAGCTTTTTTCCTGCAGTGACATAGGGTGGTCCGAACAAAACTGGTTTTCTGGCTCTAGAGTTTTCAATTCAAATTTCTCATCAAAGTAGTCTATGAAACACTTTTAGAGCTTTAAAAAATGCGTAATTTGGTGAGTGAAGAAACTCGCTATCTCCTTTCGTTTAGGAGTTATTGTGGTTTTTCTCTCAAAAACATGCCTACTTTGATTGTGGATATCTCTGATTGGGGCAAACATAAAAAATATCTTTTGACGGCGTTCAAAAGACAAAAGAAAATTGTATATTATATCAAAAAATTACAGATGTGTTATTTTTGTAACTCTTATAAAATGCCTTGAAAAACAAAGGTTTTTAAGCAGAAAAACTTTAATAACTTTTGAACTAAAATAGATATCATCAATATTTTTGCATGAAAATTTGCGTTTTGTTAAGTTCTTAGAGTCATTCATAGACCGCTTTGACGAGAAATCTGAAATAACAAAGATAGGGCTCTAAAACTATTTTGAAGATTTTCATGATATGTATTTCTTTATTATTTTACATTTTGAGTATGAAAATGAAATTTTAGACAAAAATGATCTTCTACAAAATTGTTTCTAAAAATGTAAGCTTTCATACTGTGTCATTTGAAACTAGGGTGGTCCACAATATTACACATATCATATAATCAACTTTTTTATTTGCAAAAATACTGGTATATGCTCTTAGGCAAAGCGGTAGAACTTAAATTTTGATCAACTTTGCCAAAAAAAGTTTTTCTGTAGCTCAAAATTTGACCAATCTAGAGCATTTTTTCCTAATCATCGCAGGGTGGTCCAACAAAAATAAGTTTCTTAACTCTAGTTTTTTTAATATTATTTTCTCGTCAAAGTCGTCTATAAACGACTTTTAGAACTTAACAAAACGCAAATTTTCATGCAAAAAGATTGTTAATATCTATTTTAGTTCAAAAGTTATTAAAGTTTTTGTGATTAAAAATGTTTGACTTTCAAGATGTTTTATTAGAGTTACAAAAATAACACATCTGTAATTTTTTGATATAACATACAATTTTATTTTGTCTTTTGAACGCCGTCAAAAGATATGTTTAATGTTTGCCCCAATCAGAGAAATCCACAATCAAAGTAGGCATGTTTTTGGAAGAAAAACAATAATAACTCCTAAACGGAAGGAGATAGCGAGTTTCTTCACTCACCAAATTACGCATTTTTTAAAGCTCTAAAAGTGTTTCATAGACTACTTTGATGAGAAACTTGAATTAAAAACTCTAGAGCCAGAAAACCAGTTTTGTTCGGACCACCCTATGTCACCGTAGGAAAAAAGCTCTAAATCGTTCAATTCAAGAGATACAAAAAAACTTTTTTTGGCAAAGTTGCTTGAAATTGAATGGTCTAGAACTTTGCTGAAGCATGTATAATATAATTTCTACAAATAAGAAAGTTAGTTTAATCATTTCTATGAAAATGTGGTCCACCCTAATTTTCAATAACATCAAACAAAGGCCTCAACTAATACAAACAACTTTGTAGAAGACCGTTTTTGTCTAATGTTTCATACTAAAGCTCAGAATGCATCTTTCCGCGTAAAACTGATTCCTGGACCATAGTGCAATTGGCATAAATTTACATGATGTTGATGTAATTTTCTGTGTTATTATGTGTCATGTAAATTTGCGACAAATCTGGCATTACCTTTATGTGCACGATTTTACGCTGAAATTTACATGGATTTTTCTTTCTGTGTGGTCGAAAAATACTGAATAAGAAGAAATGTTCCAGTATGGAGCGGAAATCTAATTCTCACTCTATAACACAATGCGTTTAGTGCCCGAAGAGGCCGCGAAGTTTCTCAAAAAGAGCTCAGATATGACAGAGTCTATATACAGAGAGTTGCGCGAAGAGACTTCTTTGAATGATTGTTATCCTTTGTCTTCGAAAATAGCCCCTATTTGTTTTGCTGGTCTGTTCGATAGGTAGACGGTTTGACAGTTCGAAAAGAAGATTTGGTTTCACTCTTTGCGCAACTCTTTATTTACAGGGATTGAATCCTGAGAAAATTGAGAGAATCTCTCACGTATCGCTCTCTGTAACTATCATAACGTGCATAATGTGCAGCATCATTATGAAAGACTGTTTATCGTATACTGCTACAAGTTTGATCAGATTGGGGGGATAGTAGTGCATGATAAAACCTCTCTAAACATGCTCCAAGCCTGGGGGACACTGTTGTTATTGGAAGTTCGTGGATTGTTTATCGTGCCAGTAAAGAAAAACGCCTATCCCCAACGGTAAACAAGCGAGAAAAATGGATTTTATCATCGCTCTCTCGTTGGAGCTCTCGCTCGCTGCTTCCATTTATCAGACTTGTTACACCTTGCGATACAATGACGATCGTGGACAGCAACAGATGGGATGTTTTTCTTTGCTTGCTTTGATCGTGCTTCATTCTCAAATGAGAGCGAATTCTGCAACGCCTGTTTATTTATAGACTCTGTGTAATGACAAAACATTAATATTGTTTACCACTTCATAGGATTACCACTAAAAAATCAATGGCTTCTAAACCATTTCCATATGAAAGAATCATTCAAACATTCCAAACATTTTAGCAGTGTGATCAAACAAGTTTTGGAAAAATACCAGTTTTACCGTTTTTCGAGATTAGACATTTTGATTATATTCAGTAACAAACAAAATAGACCCCTTAACTTTTACAATGCTGTTTTACTTCACGGAACAAGCCAGAAGTATATTGGAATTGATTACGGCATAAATCAAATGAGTTTTGTCACTTGGAATAAGTAAAAAAGATAATCCTCTAACACCCCACTTATTTTGAAAAGGCGACTTTTTCCATAAGAAAAATTAAAAATCGAAATCTATATAAAATTTTCAAAAGTTTTTGTCTGTTTTGTGATCTCAGTTAAATATACTTATGTTCTAAGTTAGTCACATATTTTTCTTAATATTGTTTCATAGTTTTGTAATTAAATGTATTTTGCCTATAAAATTCAAACAAAAATGTTTTGAATCGTTTTCAATGTCTAGACTTTACAATACTTTATTTCAATAGACATCCCCTATCACATAATGCAGCTCACATTCTTCCGAACAAATCAAGCATTTCAGATGACTGATATAACGACTTTCGACGTTTTTGTGACTTGTCAAACTTGATGGAGAAGTTCAATCCCTTAAAACCCCACGAGTCCTTAACACCCCATTTTACGGTATTTTAAATTGTTTTAACATTTTTTTGCAAATACCATTATAATACCAAAATTAGGGATTCACAACTGAAAAATACCTAATTATGGTATGATACAAAAATATGGTATGCATAAGTTATTGCGAGTTATTCTTTCCTCCTCGGGTAGCTTTGAAACTTAATCACCATTACTCATTAGAACAAAGGATGCTACAGCTCGTGTAAACGAACTGAAACATCAACAACCAGCACTGGTTTATAAGTAACTACTGAGCCCTGGCGGTCCATCCGTTCGAAGAGGACCTGATAATATGCCGAAACATATTAACAGATCCTCTGCCTGAATGCAGCCGTTTCATGAAAATCATGAACTGTTAGAGGTGTGCCAAAGTATTGGGAAGGTGATATGTTTCACAGACGAATATTATTATGGTGCACCTTCTACTTTGGCACCGTCAAACCCTGTGTTATTAACCAGGAAAGTCTAAAGTAAAAAGTAAATTCGAATAATATTAAAGTTTACTATTGTTGTTGAATTACTGTTCAATCTTTTATAAGAAGGAAGAGCTGATGTATATCGAAATGATATATTTGTGTATAAAAATTTGGGAGTGTATTTAGCATTCCATAAAATAGTCAGCGGGAACTGGCAACACTGCTGTCGCACTTATATTTCTAGAAAGATTCGCGAATTAGGCGAAACTGACAAAATGTACACAATTTAGGAAACTATAGCGGTGAAATTGCAGCTTGATTGTCTATTCACTGCACTTGAACTTTTCCCCTTTCGATAATTTAACTATTCAAAAAACGCAAATTTGTAGAAGACGAAACTTCACCTCATGCCAAACCACACACTTCATTGATTACGCCTGTGTTTTTGTTTATCAAAGTGATGGGCGCATCTGAAATCGAAATCAAAACACGGCGAGAGTAAACGGCGACACTGCAAATAAAACATAAACAAGGCGTACATGGCGGGCTTAATTGAAACCAGAATGAAAACACGGCGCAAAAGTAATAGGCGACACTGAAAATAATATCGATTACAGGCTCATAACATTGGGCGATACTGGCATTCTTGAGTGCGTTTAAGGCGAAACTTTATAATATTTTTTTATTACGAAATAGCTAGGAAAATTGAAGGAGATGTGTGTGGTATTGATGGGGATTTTGGAACTAGGTTTATGAAATGTGTATTAAAGTGAAATAGTTAAAGTTGGAGTATATTTTCTCCAATTGGGATTAAAAAGTGCACATGAAAATTTCATTGGTTATTTTCTCATTGTTATTGATTTGTCAGATAGGCCCTTATCGCGAATCCCTCTCGATTTCCAATAAACAAGCACTAAGAAGAGGCTCTCTTCAGTTTTTGCACCTCAAACAAACAAGTCGTGTTTACGCAGTGATAAGAAAACCCCCAAGTTCCCCCTAATCCGGTTAGGATCCGGAACTTAAAATAAAATAAAATGGAATGGTGTTTGTATGTCACGAAATTGTAATCAAATGTCATGGATACTCTCCGCGCATTAAAAGTGATTTGAATGTTTCCACTTCTGGTGAATTAGGATATAATTGCCCCAGCTTCGAATGATCCCACAATTGCTTGTCACTTTCCTTTTAGAAAATTCGCATGTCCTTGGTCAAAGCGTTGACTTATCACTGCTGATTCAACAATCACATGGCAAATATTCAGCGTGCTGACTCATTTGCATGTTATATTTGTGAATCAGATTATAAAAATAGGGCAATTCGCCTAATGTTGAAGGGCTAAAAACCTCGTCTATTGTTGAACAGTCCGTGTATTCCTTATGGCGTGTTCAACAGTTAGCGAGCATTTTGACCGTTCAACAATTGGCAATTTACCCTACTTATCATCTGAAATGTAACAGTTCAGTTTCGCGTAGCTGCGATTCCGATTATTCGGTTAACACTTATTAAGTGAAACTGATTTCAGAAACCTGAATCTTCAGAACATTATGTTTTCTCAATCTGCCGTGGTAAAGAGGTATAGGCTCTCGTTACGCTAATTATAATTAACTATAGTTTTGCAGTGCCCTTTTTAGGGCCCTGTTTGAACCCATTGTGATATGAAGCTAAATGTACTCATTTCGCATATGCGATTTTCTTTCTTCAAGGAACCCCACTCTTATTGCCTCCCATATTTCCCTCCTCTATCCTCTCCACTCGGGTAGATGATGGAATAGACTCAAATTCTATATCAGGAGAAACAATTCAAGGTACTCACCATCGAACAGCACATCCTGATAATGCACCGAATCCTTGTCCAAGTTTTCCGCCTGCTGTTTGGCCCACTGTTCGCGCATCTCACGGAACCGTTCCCCGATCGTGTCCTCGGTGATAGCCATCGACGGAACGGGCCCAATCAGTTCTCCCTCTTCTTCGTCCTTATCCTCCTCCTTGTCATCAACGTTCCCCTTGGCATCTCGTGCCATGTCTTTGTCCCGCCGCAAGCATTCTTCCAAATCTTTCCTCCTGCACTTGCGGCTACGGCCGAGGAAATCCGTGTATTCGACCCTTTGGGGGGGAAATAAAAAATTAGCGTAATCATTAAGGTGATACAGGAAAAATCAGTGATCGAAAAGTCATATTGCTCATAGTCCCTAGGCCTAGATTGAAAAATATTTATTTGTAGCTTTTTGTGGTACAAATCAACTTCTTCAGATATTCATCTAAGAATTCTTTTAAGAATTCCACGAATGTTACAAGAATTTCAGAGGGACGAACATATTGATGATAAATAGGAAGGAGTCCTAGAGAACTACATAGACAACTTCCTAATGAACTTCCCTGCTTGAGAAAGTTTTGGAAGAGTCCCTGGAGGATCAAATCATGCGGAATAAAATGAAATTCTCTAGAAAGCTGAGGAAATGTTCTATAATAAATCTTTGCTAGAATTATGATTATTATTTATCTTTATTTAGGTGGCCTTTCGCTCTTGGCGAGTTCGCCACACCCTTTTCTAGAATTTCCGAAGGTATTTTGGTTAGGAATTCCTGAAGGAATCTAAAAAAATATTTAAAAAAATGAATAACATTAAAATTTTTTGAAAAAGTTTTGAAGAAACTTCTAGAGCCTCTAGACTAGAGGCGTTTCGGGAGTAATTGTTTGAGGAATCCCATCAAATCCCCTGGCATCCCTAGTCCAGGGTTGAGCACAACTTTTCAAACATTGATTTTTTTTTTCGGAGCCCCCTTTTAAGCTTAAGTATATCCCATCGTAGATTAATTTACTGTAAAAAAAATACCTACCAATCTCCAGCCGCGGGTGCCACATCTGACCTAGGTTTTCTGACCATCTCTTCATCCCCGGAGGACAATTCCGATTCATCCGAACTACTATACTGTCTCTCCTCCGGGTTCGGCGCAGGTTTGTCGGTCTGCTTTTTATAATTGAACATCACCAAACAGTTCTCGTCGCTATTCAGCGCCCCACCGGATGCAACCATCCGGTCGTAGTACTTGGCCTTCGATTCCAGGATCTTTTTCGACCGGGTTAGTTCGGCCGAATCTTCCAGCTCGATCTGTTGGGCATCCTTGTGCTTTGTGGACGTCCGGGACGAAGGCGGTGGCTTCTCCGGTTTGGGCACCTTTTTTGGCACAAAATCGTCGATTGAGTTGAAGGCCTTGGCCCTGGACACTTCCTCCTGTTTGCGGAGTAATTCCGCTTTAAGGCTGAGTAGCTGTTTGGGGGAGAGCGGAACATTACTCGATTGAAATTTGGCCGGCAGGATCGGTACTTACCGATGATTTATCGATGTCTATCTTTCTGTTGGGATCATTCATCGTGAATGCAGATGAAAAAAAATACGGCATAAACCGTGATAACGTTTGCAGTGCGCAAAAATATCCAAACTTGAAGGAGAAGTGTTTATCAACAAAAAACATATGATTTCAAAAACAGAACAAAATTTGTGAAATCCAGCCGACCAAAACACAAATTTTGTTTTTCACCCATTGATTGACACGTTAACAAGTTTCTATTCAGCTCTCAGAACCGTGGCCGATTCATCTTCACTGGTAAAAATGTTTGTATCGTTGTGTGACACCTGTCATCATCTCTCTTTCACTCTTATAAGAGGAAAAAGGCGAAAATACTAATTAGTATGAGATTTAATATATTCCCAACTTTATCCCATTTTAATCATTGAGAAACTTTAAAATTAGTCACCGAAATATTATGTTTTATACCTTTCCATGCTTAAGCTAAGTATGCTGTTTCGCTCAAGAAAAGTTAAGAAATTTCTTGATTTAATGGGTCAAGAAATTTCCTACAGAGAGCCCCCTTTGAACTGACATTTCTTCTCAACTGCGTACTGAAGAAAAATGTGATTTTCTTGACCATTTCTTAGAAGAAATTTTCCACGCATCGAGATAGGCGATTCCGTTTCTTGTCAGTAGCAAACCAGCCTTTAAACACGAAATATTTTTCGACGAGCATATGTAGTGAATAAGGCAATCCATGAGACAGCTGCGATCAGCTGGTTTTTTGTTTACCACGAGTTTTTGACGTTTTGCGATCGGAGTGACCGTTCGATTACAAAGGAAAATGTTAAGCTCTGATAACACTCGCATGTGTTGTTTATCCAGCTGTTTCGGTTCTATGCACACTTTTAGCTGTCAGTCCTATCGCGGAAAGTCCTCATGGATAGCCTTATCACCAGGTCCGTCCCACTCGGGCTCAGATTGGGTACCACTTCTAGTACTGCATTTGGTCCCTCGGTAGTGCAAAAGGTACCCAAGTTTGACAGATCGCAGTACACTTTGAACGGCATTCTAGATTACTTTATGAGCCATAAAATTTTGGGCAACTGCAAGGGACATGGGGGTCTTTAATTTGTCTTTGGAATCACGCTACCCAAGTAACCAGTAGGCAGTATAAATCGGTCCCAAGTCGGTTCTATCAGGTCCGTCACACTCGGGCTCAGATTGGGTACCACTTCTAGTACTGCATTTGGTCCCTCGGTAGTGCAAAAGGTACCCAAGTTTGACAGATCGCAGTACACTTTTCACGGCATTCTAGATTACCTTATGAGCCATAAAATTTTGGGCAACTGCAAGGAACATGGAGGTCTTTAATGTGTCTTCGGTTCTATAGTCGATTTAAAAGCATGGCTAACAGGGCTAATTGGAACTATATCGTAATTAAGGGCTGCTATAAAGCCACTTTTGGCGAATTATTCGGCTAATAAACTGCCTACTAGTTCCGAGTCACTGAAATAAAATATGTCAAAATTTTGTAGCACGTGGACTAAGGAAAACAGAAAAAAATGTTGTTTATTTTCTGAACCATTCTTTTCTTTCTATGCTCCTCTCCAAAGTTTTTTTTGCTGCTTGTTCCAGATTTGAACTTATGTATTTGAAGCTCCTTTCGGACGATTTTCATTGCATTTCCCAACTGCTCCAACTCATCAATAATTTACATCGCCCAGCATAATATATAAAGTAAGGAAATTTGCTGTAGCCTTTGAGGCTATCCAGCAGAAGAAAGTTTAAGATACTGTTAATGCCAGCTAGATCGTGTAGGTAGCTAGTTAGACATGGATTCATTTCACATGAGAATGCCCAGATAGCTGATAGAATATGTTTTCTCGTGGTAAATCTCCTTTCCCCGCAATTGCTTTCACGTTATTTTTTGTACTTTTTCCCTTCCCGTTTTCTCTCATTAGTTAAGAAACTTCCAAATCCACTTCGTTATCAAAATCTATATTGAGCAAAGGCATTTCACCAGCCCCAAGTAACCGTACAGCTGTATATAGTTGCATCAATATCACTTTATATGCTACTATAAAATATGGCATATAAAGTCATACTGCATTACATGTCTCATTAATGCAGTATTAAAGTGGAAAAGGGCGCTATTAAAGTTTAAATACGGCTACATTTCCTATCTCTATGTTGGCAATTGCTAAAGTATAGTTACGGTCTGTACCGTATAAAAGCTTTAGCCAAAGTGTATTTGATGCATGAAGGAAACAATTGTTTTGAGATCAAAAATAGAAACACAAAAATATTATAGTATTTTTTTGTTCGTTCGATGTCAGGTCAGCGTTTGCTTACGAGCTATTTGTCTGTCTTTTTGGTATGATTGGTGGGATTCGAACCTAAATTAAATGAGATGTTTTCGATGACTCGCCGCGCCTATTCTCCGGACCATGAATGCTGCATGTCTTGGCCGGGAAAATTGTGCAACTCCAAGCAGCGCCCTTTCGTTGCCGGTGGCAAATATTGTCGATTTCACTCCAAGTTGGACCATCACAAGTGTGTAAGCTCCCTCAAAGTGTGATAGCAGAGATAAGTCCAATCATGATAATGTTTTTAGTGCACTTATTTCTTGTGGTTCAAGGAACAAGTCCACCGAATACGTTGAGATGATCCCTTTTTACCTGCACTCTACAAATTTAGTGATAGTTCAATTTGGGGTGAAGTGCGCAAGGGTTTATTCACAAATTTCATAACGCTGAAAATGGCAATTTTCGACACCCAACCACCCCCTCGTTACGCTTTTTGTATGAATATCTTACAAATTTTGTATGACCTGTAACATCACGAGGACACCCACCCACCCCCTTCAGCGTTATGAAATTTGTGAATGGGCCCCAATAAGTTTGGTGAACACGACTGTTGCACTTCCAAGTTTACCGCGGCTGTCGCTATTTTGCTGTTGAGATTTTGTTTTGTTTTCATTATGTGGGGCTAAAACGGTTGCTCATCTTCACGCTTTATGTATCGTTTTAGCATCTTGTCACATTGAATCAGTGAAAGGCGTGTGGTGTATGCACGGGCCTATCAATCGTAAGGTTTTTGGTTCAATTCCAGGTTGATGCAACTTTTTTTTTGTTTTCAAATTCTGGTTTCTCATAAGACAAATCTACGAATTTCGACCAGATTTCTTATGGCGAATTTTTATAAGGGATATTTAAGTATTTCTATAGTCTATTTGCCTGAGTGAATGAAGGATCGACGATAAATACTGCATTGAAGTCTTGTCGTTTTTGTTGCGATGAAGCATTGAGTAAGATGATGCAATGAAGCATTGAGCGGCGACCGTATATCACTCATTGATGCACATTTCATTGCTACAATAAAGCAATGCTACATTGCATTCATAAAATTGAATTAAAGCATTATTGCACGCATATTGCAGAATAAAAGCAATGATGCATTGCACTTGTTGAATTAAAGTTAAAATACGGTAATACCTTAATGCTTGTGGTTACTTGGGGCATTTCCTCTACTCACGAATTAATTTCTCGGATAGCATTTATGAATCGGAAAAAAATGTTCCCAATTTGCATCATCGCTCAACACTTTTTTGTTTTGGTTGAAATCTGTTTTGCTCCATTCGATATAAACGTCATGATATTAAGCCGTTTATAAGCATTGACAGCCGTTGCATTCGGCTTATAGACACAGGGTTTACAGGCCCTGTAACATAGCGTTATATACTCATATACGGCTTATTTCAGGGCTTGAAGTCTACAGTGCCTAGAAGCATTTGAAAATGTCTTATGATGCTAATAGGCACTGCAAATCTGTTTAACAGTTCATATACCGCTTATAACAGTGATTAGTGGTTACCTGGGTGCACTAGTATTACTTTATGAATAAAATTGCTTGGTTGCTTTATAAACATTATTGCATTAGTTCGACTATATAAGGGCCTTTTTCCACCTTTAAACTATATTAATGGTAGGTTTATGGCATTGCAGCTGCTTTATATAAGGGGTCATGCACAAATTACGTCACGCTCCAAGGGGGGGAGGGTCGAGCCAAGCGTGACAACCCTTACAAAATTTTCGAAGGACTCATACAAAAAGTGTGACAAAGGGGGGGAGGGGGTCAAAAAAGTTGAAATTCAGCGTGACATAATTTGTGTACCATCCCTAAGTAATCATATAATGCTATCATGGATACTTGGGGGGTTTTCTATTTTCTTCGGGTTTCAGCGAGAGCTCAATGAAATTCTTATGTGACGTTTTCTTCAGTGCATGTTTGTTCAGAACAAAGATTGTTAATAGTAGTTTACGGAACAAGTGGCAGAATGATGATTTTTACAGCACGAGTCGTAAAATTATCCTACGAGGCTTGCCGAGTAGGATAATTACGACGAGTGCTGTAAAAATCGAGTTCTGCAACGAGTTACGTACAACATTTTTTGCAATTTCGTAGAAGACCACTTGAGGGTATCAGAAATTATATCGGAACGCATCCACCATTATTTTACAATTTCTGAGAAATGGTTGTGTTATGATTCATTACGCAACTGAAAACAGTTGCGTAATGAGAAAGCGTTGCGTAATGAATCATTACAGCACTGGTTTCAGTTAGGTAATGACTATTCCCGCACTGCATACTTCAGTGCAGGAAAGTAGGCCGTATCATGACAGATTGGCGTGATGAAAAACAGCCTATTACGATGAGAAATTGCAAAAAACATTTTTTTATCGCATTCGTGTGCCCCTCGCTAAAAAAACATAAAAGTTTGTTTATCGTGAGTCGTGACGAAGTGGTGGAATTTTGTGCAAACTCCCAGTTAATTTTTGTGTATTAAATACAAAATTATTTCTTATTATTTAAGTGAAATAAATCAAAAATGGAATCAAAAGACGATGATTACTGGAACGACTCCGCCAACAAATCTTTCAACTTCGACGAAGATGACGTGAGTTGATTTTTTTTCCCTTAAACTATTCGGCTCATCAGGCCTTTTGTTTGCCCTGCCAACAGGTGGCCATTCTGGAACTTCCCACCGGAGGAGCTAACCGGCGAAGCCTATTTGGAGAGGACACCGCCTCGGAAGTGAACTATGCCTTCGTCCAGAGCGAACTGCCACTGCACATGATAATCGCGGACAGCGATCTGACGATGATTCTGGAGGACCAGTCCCGTAGCGAAAGGGCCATGCCGAAGGGCGCCAGCGTGGAAGAGGAACTGAAATTACTTCGCAAGAAGCTGCAAGAGCTTAATTTTGCTCCATCGGCACCGTGTGTCGTGGCGAAGCTGATTTTGGGGAAATGCTGTTCGCTGGAAATGTTCCGGTCTCTACAAGAAAAGGAAGCCCTGCTGGACGAGGCCGTGGCCAGTGGGAATGGGAATGCCATACTGAAAGTTGTGCTCTTTTTGGAGAAGACTCTGAAGAAGAAGCTGCTCTACCGATTGCTTCAAACCAGACCGGAAGCGGTTAGTCATTACGTGAATTATATGGCGTTGAGGCTCCAGGTCACCGAATGTACGGATCTATTGACGTAGGTATGCCGCGAATTGTTCCTTCAGTATTAAAAACATTGATGTTTCAACTTTAGGTACCTTGGAAGACATCATGAAGCAAGCGTAAGTAAATATTGAAAGAGTTAACACTGCTCATACTCGAGGAAATCCTATACAGTCGAATTTCGTTCCTTGCACTACGTTTAATTGCACTTCGTTTTAATTGGGCTCCCGTTAAGTGGGCTATAGCCCACTTAAAACGAAGGCAAATGTCACTTTCTGACATAAACCGTAATTGGTCAATGTTGGTAGCGCTGAATTTCTATTGTAATCGGTTATTTGACAGCGCAAAACTTAGCCCGATTAGTGAAAGTCTTTCACTAGGTGGGCCACGGGTTTAGTGCAACGAACGAAAGTTGACTGTATAATATGGGACTGTTATGCTAGTATGGGCAAAACATATTTTAACCAATTTACCACATGACTCATTACAGTTACTCCAGTTCTCTATCTACGTGCGGAGCACATCAAATATTGAATTCAAGCGACAACGGTTAAAAAAGATCTACTGTGACTATTTCTCCCAGCCAGGAGCAAACAGTTTTTATGCTCAGCTAGTTGCAAATTACATTAACTTGCTAGGTAGGTACTTGCATATAGTGTTGCAATGCAAAAAACTGTTCAAAAAGTCATTGCTCAACCCTAGAATAAAAGGATTCTATAACATTCCCCAGAACGAACCCATTTCCCAGAATCTCGTTCCCCAGAATGTCACGTTCCCCAGAAAGCTATATGAATATCCATTTTTTTTCTGATGTGACAAAACAAATATGTAGGTAGAGGGGTTAGGCGCAAAATGAACACGCGGGGCGAAATGGACACCCCCTTATTCTCTGGGAATATGCATATTTCAGCAAAACTTTTATAAACTGTACGTTGTGCGATAGACCCCCCGTTGCGGTAGTGTTATCCGTACAAAACGCTGTCAATGTCAAATGACCTCAGACGAGCTATCCGATATGCCATCGGAAACATCAACAAATATCATAGGACAAAAAATAGATGATTATGCGAAATTGAAGTCCAGTTCTGTTGACACAGCGTTTATATTATTCCTGAATCTAATCCGTTGAAATCAAGTAAAACATAGTCGTGAATACTTCTATTAGACTGAAAGTAAGCTATAACTCTTGTTTCTAAAATTAAGGTAATTAACGATCCTGTCATCTATATATTTAGCTTGAATCCGACGACTCACCATTCTTCATTCATATAAGTAGTCGATTCACCAAATTTGTAAGTAGCTTTAATTATGAAAATGAATTCTAGTTCTAATTGAAATAAACATTGAAATGAATTTTAGCTTGAAGCTAACAGCATAAATCCAGCGTTTGCTCTCGAGAGTTGGCGAAGTCCCCGATTTCCGTACCGTACAGTACGAAATCTGTATTGTATATGAACTTTTTGACGGTATAAAAGTTTATGCTTTGCTTCATTTGTCCTCTGAAATTCTACTATAGTTTTTTTCTCAGCTTTCAAATTAGTTTATAAGCAAAGCGGTGGAAGAGTTAAATTTTAGAGCAAAAGTAACTAACCTAGAGAAGTTTCTTCTTGCTAATGTGATAGGGGGGGGGGGGGGGGGGTGGGGGGAGTACTTTTACACATCAGTACGTTTTGACACCTATTAATAATTAAGTTTTCATTAAATTCCACGAAAGTGTTTATTTTACCCGGATGCCTTTTTATCATTCGTGTTTTGGACCCAATTTTCTATCTCGTTTTTTCTTACATTTGATAAGACTTTTTCCTTAGCATGAATGGATGCAGCACGTCATACTAATTACGAACTTGGACACCAGCCGAGAGTAACTGAAACATATATTTTTTTATTCTATGTAAAATAAGTTTTTGCCTGATGTGTCCCATTATGCCCCTAATCCCCCTATTCATGATTATTTTGCATATTATAATAATACACCCTTCTTTCAGTAAATTCCCATAAAATATACAAATTATATGTTTATTCTTGTCCTATATATTGGTGCACCCTTCTTTCAGTATTATCTCATTAATGATACAGTCGAATTTCGTTCCTTGCACTACGTTTAATTGCACTTCGTTTTAATTGGGCTCCCGTTAAGTGGGCTATAGCCCCACTTAAAACGAAGGCAAATGTCACTTTCTGACATAAACCGTAATTGGTCAATGTTGGTAGCGCTGAATTTCTATTGTAATCGGTTATTTGACAGCGCAAAAACTTAGCCCGATTAGTGAAAGTCTTTCACTAGGTGGGCCACGGGTTTAGTGCAACGAACGAAAGTTGACTGTATAGGCAAAATATATCGATGGAGAGCCCATTATAGCATAAGGTCATTTGACATAAAATGATTTGGTATAAAGCCATTTGCCATCCAGCCATACCTATGCTCCTTCTTTTCAAAAAAGGATGTTCTCCATGTTATTGCCAAATGGTCATTGCCAAATGACCATTATGTCAAATGGTCCTTGACCATTTTTAATCAATCATGCCAAATACCTTCTTTGCCATTTGGGTACCCGTTACGAAACATTTTGTCTATATCGTCAACAGGATAAGACTGAAAGGAAGGGTGTATCACTTATTTGTGCAAAATTAAACAAGTCATTTGGGACCGTCTATAAATGAGCGTAAGCATTTTAGGGGGGAGGCGGAGTCTTACGACTTTGCTTACAAACCATGTATTTAGGTATGGAAAAATAGGCTACAATGGGGGAAGGGGGTGTCAAAAATTGCCCAAAAAGTGCTACGTTATTTATGACGGTTCCTTGTAATTTAGAATTGACGTAAAGAAGTGCGTATCATTTTAACGTGCAGAATAGTACGTTTTTATTTTGCCGAATTTACGTAATAATTATATCGGAAACGTATAATATGAAAGTACGAACGTCTTTATTCCATTCGGGGAAGCCCCAAAATGTAAGCTATAATGCACCATCTTGAAACATTGATGAAAAGCTGGATACATAACTATATTTGATAAAATTTGGACATACATGTGAAATTATACATTTGGAAACTACTATACCGAAAGAAGAATGTAGCTCTATTTTGTGCAGATTAGTGTATATTGTTGAGTTGTATATTCTTTTAAATAAATATTGGATATTGTGTTCCCCCTAGACTGATCTATCAGTCTTCATAAGTGCCAATAAAAGTGAAACTACTGTGATAGTTCATTTGCAAATGAAATTTGAATTATGCGTAAAGTATTCATAATTAGCAGCACCAATGCTAATCTTCTCATGTCTTCTTCTTCTTCTTTCTGCCGTTACGTCCCCACTGGGACAGAGCCTGCTTCTCAGCTTAGTTTTCTTATGAGCACTTCCACAGTTATTAACTGAGAGCTTACTATGCCATGACCATTTTTGCATGCGTATATCGTGTGGCAGGTACGAAGATACTCTATGCCCTGTGAAGTCGAGAAAATTTCCAACCCGAAAAGATCCTCGACCGGTGGGATTCGAACCCACGACCCTCAGCTTGGTCTTGCTGAATAGCTGCGCGTTTACCGCTACGGCTATCTGGGTCAATCTTCTCGTGTACTTACTTGTAAAAAACTTTGTATGGAGTTTCATTTTCATTTATTTTTAACTAGATTACAGTAATGAGTCAGCCCCCGATTTTAGCATCCTTTTTGCCCGATTTTGCCAGCCTAAAATTGATATTTATTTTTATCAGATTAAGCACGTCTATACTAGCCATTTTTGGTTCATAAAGTCAATTATGACCTTGGCCACGTCTATACAATCATCTAAAGACCGAATTTTATAAATTTAAATTTTGTAAAAATTATCCAAGAAACTGATCAATATTACCTTAGATTACGATACATATGTTTAAGTGGTGAACTCGCCAAGGGCGAAAAGCCACTCTAATAAAAATAAATAATAATAATACGATACATACAAAATGTAAGGAAAACAACAATATTTATATTGACAAAATCATTAAACTAAGTCCCTAAGTTGAAATAAAATTTGAAAACAGTCGAAACATTTCCCGATTTTGTCAACCCTAAATGTAGCATGGGGCTGACAAAATCGGGACATTACTGTATTTCAAAACTTTAAAGTAGGTATATACACTCAAAGTAATCCAAACGTCATTGTTACGTGAAAACATACGTGGTTTTTTCCATCGCACTTTTCACGTAGCTTTTACGTTAATCATAGGTAGCCCAGAATGAATGCATGAATTTTTGAACTTCGTCCATTCCACCGGCGCTACACGTAAGAGCTACGTTGATTTTCCGGTAGCTTTTACGAAGTGTTTCAATAGAGCCTATATGGTTTTGCATTAAATTTAACTGGAATAAAGACCAACCTTACATCTAATAGGCTTTGGAAGAAAACTAATTCCCAATTGGGAAATGTAAACAAACCTAAAAGATTGTGGTATTTTTATATTCAATCTGAGCATTGTGAATCCTGCTTCCCAAATTTTGTGAGTTTGGTCTGTCTTGTTGCCTTCGCGTGCTATAATTGATAGAGTTTATACTGCCCATAACAGTCACATTCGACATTTTTGACAAATTGGAGTTAATACTATGGAGAGTCATCAAATGATAAATACTTTCGATCAACTTACTAAAATCTGTGAGATTGTTCTAGAAAATTCGAAAAAAAAGTGTTAGTGTTCTGTGAAATTTTCAGCTTTCTAGGTAGTGATTTGAAGGTGGCCCAAAGATAATGTAGGTTTATATAGAAATTACTATGGAAAAATTTTGAAAAATGTTCCAAACACGCTTGTACTGTAATGTAAGTAGAAACTTATCATCCCATATTGCAAACTCATTCTTCAAATCTTAATGAAGGATATTGCTAAAGAAACAAATCCCTTTTGATTTAGTTTTGTTTGGGATTTTTGTATATGTTTGCAGGGTTATAATCCCATATTTAGCTAAATAATAGCAAACAAACTCATAAATATCTCTTCTGCTATCCGTTGGATTAAATTTCTCTCTTCAGCAAACTTCTTTATTATAGTTTGAAGAATGAGTTTTTACTATGGTATAATAAGTTTGTACTTACATTACAGTTCTAGCGTGTTTGGAACATCTCTCAAAAT